>NC_080179.1:1946364-2053864 GCF_950295315.1 Erinaceus europaeus
CAGTTTTAAGCGCCCTTACCTATATTCTCATGTCTTCCCTCTTGGAAATGTATTCTGATCTTCATCTGTCTAATGAATATGATGTCTAATGACCTGTCATTTGTGCCTTGACACTTAGTCCTGATGTATGTTTCACTTAAAAAAAAAAACACTTTAACCTTCATTGCCTCTTTCTTGTATTAGTCCTGTTCTTCCGAGTCATAGTTATTTATTTTTTTTACTAGTAGAGAGAATATCCTATTCTTTCTGTGCTACTTAGGAAAACATATTTTTACCAATAAATACTCCTGGAAGCTTGGGGCAGGGGTCATACTTTATACTATACTGTCTTTTTTAAAATTTAATTTATTTATATAATAGAAAATATAGACAAAACCATAGGATAAGAGGGATCAAAATTCCACACATTTCCCACCACCAGAGTTCTGTGTCCTCTCCCCTCCATTGGAAGCTTCCCTGTTCTTTATCCCTTTGGGAATCTGGACCCAAATTCTCTATGGGGAGCAGAAGGTGGGAGTTCTGGCTTCTGTCATTGCTTCTCCACTGGACATGGGTGTTGGCAGGTGGATCCACACCCCCAGCCTGTGTCTGTCTGTCCCTAGTGGGGCAGGGCTCTGGGGAGGGGAGGCTCCAGGACACGGGGGTGAGGGCGTGTGCCCAGTCTTATGCGTGTCCCACCTGATCTCTTCTGATCAACTGTGCAGTGACTAAGGTTATTCTCTCTTTAGCCTGAGGCATGTCGAATCTCAGGGCCCTGACAACTACTTAAGTCTTTCTACCTGAGGAGTTGCCATACTATAAAAGTCATGAAAGTAACTGACATATAAAGACTTCATCTTATAAATTGTTATCAGTATGTTGAGAATACATCATCAGTTGAACCATAGATTCCTAATTGTTGAGATGACGGTTATCAGAAGTGAAAATTAGTTCCTTGGGTGGAACTTGAACTGACAGCTGTTATTTTTATTGGCTTTCTGTTGTTTCTTACTTGCTTGCTTATTACAGAAGACTTACACCATTCTACAAAAAGTAGAGACATGGTCTAAACTTCAGAGTTCCCTGCTTTTTTTTTTTTTTCCTCCAGTCACTAGGGTTCGGTGCCAGCACTAGGAATTCACTACTTCTGAGGTCATTTTTTCCTTCCCCTCTCCCATATTATTAGGCAGGACAGATAGAAATTGAGAGAGCATGGGGAGGTAAGGAGAGGGAGAGAGAAAGAGAAACACCAGCAGACCAGTGTCCTCCCCCTGCAGGCAGGGAGCCCAGGCTTGAACCCGAGTTCTTGTGTTTGGCAATAGGTACATTTAATGGGGTGCATGCCCCCCACCCTACCCCCTTTTTTTTAATAAAGAGAAGCGATGTATTTTGATGGAATGAGATAGAGTGAAGTTGTTCCATCATTAGTTTTAAAGCATAACGTGGAAATTACAATGCATATTTTGTTTGATTGTAGTGCCTAGATATCAAAAATGTAAAAAATAAACCAAACATTTCTGAAAAAAGAACCCTGAAATAACTAGGCAATAGAAGCATAAACAGTGAACATGTGAATTCTTCTCTTTAATTAGCAAATGATCTCAGCTTTTTATTAGTACAATATTCTGCTTCAGATTTACTCCTTAATCATAATATCCAGATACATGGATTCACTTATTATTGTTACAAAACACTGCCCCCCCCCCCCAGTATTTTAAGCATGCTACAACTAACTGGGCTGTATTTATTAGTCGAGAAATATATCACATTCAAATAATTGTTCCTCTGAATAAAAGTCATTGTTTTAGCTCCTTAATAATTAAGGACGTTTTCCTCCTTTTTCTTTGAATTCAGCATTTTATTATGTCCCTTCAAAATGTGTTTGTTCAGGTCTATTCTCTGTCATTAAAACCTCTTCTTGAGCCTGCAAGTTTATCATTTACTGAATTAAGGCAGACTGAAACATCATTCTTTTTTATGACTTTTTAATATTTTTTTATCTGCTTTCCCCCCCCTTTTGTTGCCCTTGTTGTTGTTATGGATGTCGTTGTTGTTGGATAGGACAGAGAGAAATGGAGAGAGGAGGGGAAGACAGAGATGAGGAGAGAAAGACAGACACCTGCAGACCTGCTTCACCGCCTGTGAAGTGACTCCCCTGCAGGTGGGAAGTTGGGGCTTGAACCAGGATCCTTACGCCGGTCTTTGTGCTTTGCACCACTTGCGCTTAGCCCACCGTGCTACCGCCTGACCCTTGAACTATCATTTATTTCTGCTAGTTATTTATTTTGCTGTGCCAAGACTTTGAACATGTACAATTCCAGGCTTATAAGCGGATTTATTTTTTTCTCATTCTTTTTATTTCAGATACTTAAGAAAGAGAAACCCACAGACAGGGAGAGACAGAAGGTTGTGGTGAGTGAACACAGCACGGCTCAATTTTGTCATCTGCAGAAATTCACTCCAGGGCTTGAGAGATGGTTCAAATGGTGCTAAGGGCTTGTACTTGGGGATCTGTGCTTGGGAGTTGTGTGTGCCACTGAGGGCTGGTAACTTAGTCAGCTATAATGAAACATACAGAGAGAGAGAGAGAGAGAGAGAGAGAGGAGAGGGACTACAACACCATAGCAATTACCAGAACTGTGGTGGCAAGAGATTCAGACTCAGCCCATGCTTGTGACGGAACAAACATTCTCCAGCTGCTATTCTCTCTCTCTCTCCCCATTATATTTTCCACCAGGGCTCATACTGATGCCTGGTACTTGCAAAAGTCTACCATTCCTGACAGTCTTTTTTTGTTGTTGTTGTTCTTTTTGTTTTAATAGAGGGTGAGAGAAAGAGAAAAGAGAGACAGATAGATGATAGATAGATAGATAGATAGATAGATAGATAGATGGATGGATAGATAGATAGATGGATGGATAGATAGATAGATAGATAGATAGATGGATGGATGGATAGATAGATAGGTAGATAGATGGTAGATAGATGATTGATGACAGATGGGCAGAGGATACAATGATAGACAGATTATATATATATATCCTTGTCAGTGAATTTTTTCACACACATTATTTCAGTCTTGCTGCTTCCTTTGGTTTCTTTCTCAGAGTTTCCAGATACTTGGTAAAAGAGAAAAATAAAAACATAAGCAAGTATAAGGGCAGATGAACCAAATTTTCAACTTCATGTTTTCAGAATATCTAGAAATTCTGAGACTGTCACTATTTCTACCTATTTTTGTATGACTTGTCTATTCAGAAGATAATTAAAACTTAATTTTTCAAAGTGAAGTTAAATATTTGACATTTTAATTTTCTATGTATTACATTTGTTGGTACAGTTTTAATAAGTTGGTAAGTGTTAAACCTTCTAACAGAGCAGAAAGAAAAACAAATAGATATGTCTAAACTTAATTAATATTAAATATTTTAATTTCCATAGTTTGAAGCTTAGAATGTCTAAGACTAGGTCAAAGACTGCTTCCAAAGCATATGGTTATTTACTAATTATAGCAGTACATTCTCACCACCTCATCATCTTTCGGTATGCTTCTAGCTCTGCTTCTGGGAGCCCTTCTGTGACACTGCTTGACGCTGTGGTCTATTTACATGGTCATTCTGTGACGTTGGTTTGGTCTCACTCCCCCTGCCTCCCGGAGATTGTGGTTGAGTCTTTGCCTTTTCAGGCTTCTCCCTTCTCCCGGCCCCCTATCCCTATGTACTTTCTTGGTTCCCGATGCTGCCACCAGAGGAGAAAGATGCAGGACAGATTTGGGTTGTGATTAGATTAGATTAGTTTTTTTTTTTTTTATTAAAGAAAGGATTGATTAACAAAACCATAGGGTAGGAGGGGTACAACTCCACACAATTCCCGCCACCCAATCTCCATAACCCACCCCCTCCCCTGACAGCTTTCCCATTCTCTATCCCTCTGGGAGCATGGACCCAGGGTCATTGAGGGTTGCAGAAGGTAGAAGGTCTGGCTTCTGTAATTGCTTCCCCGCTGAACATGGGCGTTGACTGGTCGGTCCATACTCCCAGTCTGCCTCTCTCTTTCCCTAGTAGGGTGTGTCTCTGGGGAAGCGGAGCTCCAGGACACATTGGTGGTGTCTTCAATCCAGGGAAGTCTGGCCAGCATCCTGATGACACCTGGAACCTGGTGACTGAAAAGAGAGTTAACATACAAAGCCAAACAAATTGTTGAGCAATCATGGACCCAAAGCTTGGAAAAGTGGAGAGGAAGTATTAGGGAGGTACTCACTGCAAACTCTAGTATATTTCTGCTTTCTTACTTTGGTGCCATACTCCAAACTCAGTCAATTTCTGCTTTGCGTTTCTACTTCTTTTTTTTTTTTTTACATGCATAACATTCCCCAGATTCCCATTTAGCAATACAACCCCCACTATTTCATTCATCATTTTTCATGGACCTGTATTCTCCCTACCCACCCACCCACCCCAGAGTCTTTTACTTTGGTGTAATACTCCAATTCCATTTCAGGTTCGACTTGTGTTTTCTTTTCTAATCTTGTTTTTCAACTTCGGCCTGAGAGTGAGATCATCCCATATTCATCCTTCTGTTTCTGACTTATTTCACTCAACATGATTTTTTCAAGGTCCATCCAAGATCGGCTGAAAACGGTGAAGTCACCATTTTTTACAGCTGAGTAGTATTCCATTGTGTATATATACCACAACTTGCTCAGCCACTCATCTGTTGTTGGACACCTGGGTTGTTTCCAGGTTTTGGCTATTACAAATTGTGCTGCCAAGAACATATGTGTACACAGATCTTTTTGGATGGATGTGTTGGGTTCCTTAGGATATATCCCCAGGAGGGGAATTGCAGGGTCATAGGGTAGGTCCATTTCTAGCCTTCTGAGAGTTCTCCAGACTCTCAGAAGGCTAATCTAATCCAGAGATTAGATTAGTTTTTTGAACCGTTCGCTCGTGAATAAAGAAATACTGCTTCTCCGCTCAGCCTTGTGTCCCTGATCGTCTGTCTCCCGCCGCGAAGCTAGCCCTGCCTATGGGTGCGTGAACGCTGACGACAATCTTCATCTAACAAAGGACAACATGATGACAATTATGATTAAGAAAATTATCAAGGGTGCGGGAGACAGCATAATGGTGATGCAAACAGACTTTTATGCCTGAGGCTCCTTCATCCCAGGTTCAGTCCCCTGCACCACCATAAACCAGAGCTGAGCTATGCTCTGCTGTTTCTCTCTGTATCGCTCACTCTCTCTGCATTTCTCTCAAAAATAAAATAAATAAAAAATTTAAAAAAAGAAAATTATCAGAAGAAGCTATTCAAATTCCTCAGTGTAATGAAAAAAATCAACATCTTTTTTTTTAGTCTAGGGAAGAATGATTTTTAAAGTCATTCTTTCAGCTAAGAAGCAAACCCAAAGTGTGTGTATTAAAAAACACTCACACTATTTCTGCTTACAGGCTTTACTTGAGTACATCCTTTTTAAAAATATTTATTTATTTTCCCTTTTTTTGCCCTTGTTGCTTTTATTATTGTTGTAGTTATTATTGTTGTTGTTGATGTTGTTGTTGTTGGATAGGACAGAGAGAAATAGAGAGAGGAGGGGAAGACATGGGAAAAGACAGACACCTGCAGACCTGCTTCACCGCCTGTGCAGCGACTCCCCTGCAGGTGGGGAGCCGGGGGCTCGAACCAGGATCCTTACACTGGTCCTTGTGCTTCGCAGCACCTGCGCTTAAGCCACTGCGTTACGGCCTGACTCCCATTCTTTAAACCTGTTGAACACATACCATTTAAATCACATCATCGCTTTTATGCTCACATTTTACTTCAATTTTATTTTTACCTTTTCATATTTTTTATTCTACCACTATCCTTTATTTTCCACTAAAAAGATGCTATGAAAACCTTAGCTAATTATTTTCAGAGTGGAAATTCAGCGTTAGTCCAAGAGATCATCAGTGCCATCACGACTCAGTATCACTCTTGGTCTCTAGTCTGTCAAGCAGTTTGTTAATCCCCAACAGAACTGAAATGTGGTGGGCAACAGCACATTGAATATCAATATCACACTGATATCAAACGTAAGAGAGAAAAAGACTAATTTCTTATTGCGTTTCCTTTAAATAGTGGTTCTTTTTTATTTTTTAAAAATTTTAAATTATCTTTATTTATTTATTTGTTGGATATAGACAGCCAGAAATCAAGAAGGAAGGGGGTGATAGAGAGAGACAGACAGACACCTGCAGCCCTGCTTCACCACTCGTGAAGCTTTCCCCCTGCAGGTGGGGACCGGGGACTCAGACCTGGGTCCTTGTGCACTGTAACGTGTGCACTCAACCAGGGGTGCCATTCCCAGCCCCAATAGTGGCTCTTTACCAATAAAAAATGACTTAAAAAAAAATCTAGGGTCTGAACCAACGTCAAAGACAATAAAAACAGGTTTGATTTAAACAGTTTTTTCCTGCCCTGATCTGGGGTCAGTTTTCCCTGAACAAAATCCCAGAAGAAAGTGAGCTTACTTGGATGGCTGCAGAGGACCCACAGCAGACATCTCTTTTACTGCCATTTCTTTATGAAAAACATCTATTTTCAACACTATATTCCAACGTTTTGGGATATATGAGAATCAGCGCCATTAGATGCATGTCACTTTCTATTATTATCTTGGATTATGATCAGCCGTTGCTATTTTTGACATTTAACCACAGAATCATTTAAAAGAAACTATCAGCAAAATGTATGTATTTAGCGATTTCCATTAATTGCACATTTCATTTACTTTAAACTTAGGGTTTTGCTAAGTTGTAGATTTCTTCAATATCTACCTAAATTAAACTGGAACATGATGTCCATAATTTCTTCAATATCTACTTAAATTAAACTGGAACATGATGTCCATAATTATAAAATTCATTAGTCTTACAATTCCTAGTTTCTAGATTAAAATAGCTATGATTATAAAGTATTTTTTTGCAAACATTTCTGTGTCTGGATAGCTTCAATGGAAGGAAAAACATGCACTCATTAGATTAATGCTAGGGGAAAAATACTAGCTGAAGAGAGGGGGTTAGCAAAATAGTATCATTAAAAATGAACTCAATTTAATTAACTCGGTCTTATAGTGGAACAAAACTAGAGCCAAAAAAATAATAATTTCTCCTTAGTTGATTTCTTGTTCTTCCCAAATGATCTAAGTTTGCATTAATCTAGAGCTGTTACAAAAGTTTACTATTATAGCTTAAACAGACTTAAGTTTTTGTTTTGTTTTGTTTTTAAGGAACAGACACTTTATAGAAAACCACAGTAAACAGAAGACAGTTATTTCACTTAATTTCTTAGGGAAAATGTACAGAAGAAAGTAAATTGCTTTGTGATAATAAAAACAAAAGACTATGAATTAGCAAATTTAATCTGATTTCACCACTGCCTCAATCAATCTGCTGTATAATAAGGACTATTGGTGACTAAAAATGGCAATAAGGTATTGGAATAATGCAATGAAAAAGGAGGCTTTATCAGTGTGTGGTAAGCTGACAGTTTTGGGGTATGTTTTTTAAAAATATTTATTTATTTATTTATTTATTTATTTATTCCCTTTTGTTGCCCTTGTTTTATACTTGTAGTTATTATTGTTGTTGTTATTGATGTCACTATCATCATTGTTGGATAGGACAGAGAGAAATGGAGAGAGGAGGAAAAGACAGAGGGGGAGAGAAAGATAGACACCCGCAGACTTGCTTCACCACCTGTGAAGCGACTCCCCTGCAGGTGGGGAGCCGGGGGCTTGAACCAGGATCCTTACGCCGGTCCTTGTGCTTTGCACCTCCACGTGCGCTTAACCCACTGTGCTACCATCTGATTCCCTGGAGTATGTTTCAATTGATTCTCTCCAGTTTCCGGTATCCAATCATGTATAGTTATCTTCAGGGCCAAATGGTGTTGGCAGAAAAATTGTTGTACACTATGCTTAACTAACAACAGTTAATAGCAGCAATAAAGTAGCATTTGTTTTCTTCTTGGGAACTATAAAATGAGAAAGAAATATATTTTTAATTAAAAATTTAGCACAGAATTGAGGTAATCATTTGTAACAAAAGGACATCACTCATCAATACTTTGTAATAATGATCTGAATTAGTGTCCTTCACAATCTGTACAATTAAAATGTAATGAAGATAAGAAAACCTCACAGCTCATGATTTAATAATAGAACAAGAAAACACTTATATATTCGACACACCACCTTCAGTTTGTTACTGTGAAAGTCAATTATATCAGTAGAAGCCTACACTCTGCAAGGGTGTAATCATGCCTTTATTTTTTTCTTTTCAATAGTTACTTTATTTATTTGTTTGTTTAATTAATTCATTCATTAATTAGTTTTTACCAGAGCAGTGCTCAGCTTTGGTTTGTGGTGGTGTGAATGACTGAGCCTGGGACTTTGAAGCCTAAGGCCGGAAAGTCTGTTTGTATAACCATTATGCTACCCACCCCCACCCTTCAATTGATCCCCTTCAGTTTATTCTTTATGACTCACACATTTAGACCTTTTTCCAGCCCCAGGATCACTCAGTTTGCCATGATGACCTGCCTTTCTGTTTACTTTGCTTCGTTCATTTGCTTTTTTTCCTCTCTATCCTGATAAACACCAGATGCCTTACAGTACCTAGTATGGAGAGGTCTCGAAACTTTACGTCAGGCTCAACCTGACGCTGTTGACTGGCTACGGAAGAAGGGTAAACGCTAGAAGAAGAAGAAGAAGAAGAAGAAGAAGAAGAAGAAGAAGAAGAAGAAGAAGAAGAAGAAGAAGAAGAAGAAGAAGAAGAAGAAGAAGAAGAAGGAGGGAGAGGGGAGACTTCAGTTGGAAACCAGAGTACTTGACAATCTAAACACACCACAAAGCTTTACAAATTCATTGTTTTTGCATGTCTTTAAAGACCAGGAGAAAGAAAGTTTACAGAAAACACCAAGCTGTAAATCGGAATGTTATGTCAACTTTGCCCAAGATCACATGAAAATATTTTTGCTGTACAGAAGCTTTTCAATAAGAAGTTGTCCCCTTGGTCTGTTTTTCATTCTTGTTTTCTTTGCTGTTGGTCGTGTGTCTTTAAAGACATTTCTGAAACACAGATCATAAAGTGTTCTGCCAGTGTTTTCTTCTGTATTTGATAGGTTCTGGTCTATGGTCCACGTCTTTGACCCACTTAGAATCTACCTTTATGCACAGTGATGTGTGGGTGGTCCAGTTTCATTCATTTGTACACTTCAAAACCAATTTTCCCAACACCAGTTACTGAAGAGATTCTCCTCATTGTAAATCATTACCCCCCTCCCCAATTTAAAAATAATAAAGAGGATGAGTGGTGGTGCACCTGGTTGAGAACACATGCTACAATGCCCAAGGACCTGGGTTCGACACCCCCAGTCCCCACCAGCAGGGGGGAAGCTTTGTGAGTGGTGAAGCAGTGCTGCAGGTGTCTCTCTTTCTCCCCCATCCTCTTGATCTCTGTCTGTCTCTATCCAATAAAAAGATAGTAAACATTTTAAAACGTAATTAAACTCGTCCTTTCCTAACCAGGAGAATAAATCAGCTAGTAGAATCTCATGCTCAAGCCTCTTGATTCAGTTGCTGGTGCTATTTGCACTGGAGTGAAACTCTAATTATTTTTTTCTTTCTCCCTTCTGTGAAACTGTCTCTTTACAGCATATAAAATGAATAAAATATTAGAAAAAAAAGCAAGACTTACTCTATTTTCTTGAGTTTTACCCAATTTCAACCTCTGGTTATGTTTTTACATTAGATCACACTGGACACTTATAAGTCTTAATATTTGATAAGCAAGGTTTCTCTCAAGCAAATTTTTCTGTCTCTATCGCAGCTCTGCTTTGGTCGGTCATTCTTGCTTGAAAGAGCTGTTTTTCAGTAAATATGATGAACATTTCCTATTTACACTGATACTTCAAACATTTTTAATTTTTAATTTTTTTGAGAAGCATCCCCTTGACTTTGTGTACTTTAGCTCAGAAAACTCTCAAATAACCTGTTAACTTTGTGATCTGGAAGGAAATATATTACACCCTCACGTTTGAAAATGTCATTGGGAGGCTGGGTGGCGGCATACTCCATTGAGCATACTTGCTACCTTGTGCAAGGACACAGGTTCAAGATCCTGGTCCCCAGAGGCAGGGAAGTTTCAAGAACATTGAAGCAGAAATGTGGGTGTCTCTCTCTAACTATACATATCCCGTTCCATCTCAGTTTCTTTCTGTTTGTATCCAATAAATGAATAAAGAGTATATATATAAGAATATTTAAATAAAATCATAAGCCAGAGGTGAGCAGTGCCCTGGTGAAAAAAAATAAAATAAAATAAAGAGGTCTGGCAGTAGTGCAGGACTGGCTCAAGGATCCTGGTTTGGGTCCCCAGTTCTCCACCTGCAGGGGGGGTCACTTCACAACTGGTGAAGCAGGTGTCTGTCTTTCTCTCCCCCTCTCGGTCTTCCTCTCCTTTCTTTATTTCTCTCCGTCTTACCCAACAATGATGACAGCAATAACAACAAAAATAATGACCACAACAATGATAAAACAAGAGCAAAAAAGGGGGGGAAATAGCCTCCAGGAGCAAGGGATTCGTGCTGTAGGCACTGAGCCCAAGCAGTAACCCTGGAGGAAAATGAAAATAATAATAATAATAAACAAAGTAAAATAATAAATCATCTTTTCTTTTCACAAGTTAGGCTGTGAGCTAGAGAGGTCACTACTTAGATGCCGTTTCTTTTGTTCAAAGTATACAGATCTGCTCGTAATTGTGTCTTGGATACTATCGAATTTTTCAGTATTATTCATATATGAAGGAAGTAAGCTGGACAAATGCACAACAGAGAGCAGGTTTCTGCCTTATTTCTGAACTGCATAGTTAGTCGTGAAGTAGAAGTTCTTTTGTTATTCATTTATTTATGGGATAAAAAGTACCTACGAAAACCCATGGGACTACATCAAATTAAAAAGCTTCTGCGCAGCAAAAGAAACCACTACCCAAACCAAGAGACCCCTCACAGTATGGGAGAAGATCTTTACATGCCATACATCACACAAGAGGCTAATAACCACAATATATAAAGAGCTTTCCAACCTCAACAACAAGAAAACAAATAGCTCCATCCAAAAATGAGGAGAGGACATGGACAGAATATTCACCACAGAAGAGATCTAAAAGGCCAAGAAACACATGAAAAAATGCTCCAAGTCTCTGATTGTCAGAGAAATGCAAATCAAGACAACAATGAGATAACACCTCACTCCTGTGAGAATGTCATACATCAGAAAAGGTAACAGCAGCAAATGCTGGAGAGGGTGTGGGGTCAAAGGAACCCTCCTGCACTGCTGGTGGGAATGTCAATGGGTCCAACCTCTGTGGAGAACAGTCTGGAGACTCTCAGAAGGCTAGAAATGGACCTACCCTATGACCCTGCAATTCCTCTCCTGGGGATATATCCTAAGGAACCCAACACACCCATCCAAAAAGATCTGTGTCCACATATGTTCTCGGCAGCACAATCTGTAATAGCCAAAACCTGGAAGCAATCCAGGTTTTCAACAACAGATGAGTGGCTGAGCAAGTTGTGGTCTATATACACAATGGAATACTACTCAGCTGTAAAAAATGGTGACTTCACCGTTTTCAGACAATTTTAGATGGACCTTAAAAATTTCATGTTAAGTGTAGTAAGTCATAAACAGAAGGATGAGTATGGGATGATCTCACTCTCAGGCAGAAGTTGCAAAACAAAATCAGAAAAGAAAACACAAGTAGAACCTGAACTGGAATTGGCGTATTGCACCAAAGTAAAAGATTCTGGGGTGCATGGGTGCATGGGGGGGAGAATACAGGTCCAAGAAGGATGACAGAGGACCTAGTGGGGGTTGTATTGTTACATGGAAAACTGAGAAATGTTATGCATGTACAAATTATTGTATTTATTGTTGAATGTAAAACATTAATTCCCCAATAAATAAATTTAAAAAAAGAAAGATAAGGCAAGAGCATAGGGGAAAATATCGCAGATATATAGGAATATAGACAGGTAGTCATAGAAATAGTTGTCAAGCCCCATCTTTGACCTTGAGAAAACTACTGCAGTTTTCAGTGGAGAGAATCAGAACTAAAAAAAAAAAAAAAAAAAAAAAATCTTTGGGAGTCAGGCGGTAGCGCAGCGGGTTAAGCACACATGACGCAAAGCCAAGGACTGGATTAAGGATCCCGGTTCAAGCCCCCAGCTCCCCACCTGCAGGGGAGTCGCTTCACAGGTGGTGAAGCAGGTCTGCAGGTGTCTGTCTTTCTCTCCCCCTCTCTGTCTTCCCCTCCTCTCTCCATTTCTCTCTGTCCTATCCAACAACGAGAACAATAATAACTACAACAATAAAACAATAAGAGCAACAAAAGGGAAAATACATAAATAAATAAAGAAAAACTTTTGATTAACTAGCACTAATTACCATGAAGTCAAAGTGGTTAAATTCTGAAGCATGTTTATGATGTCAGTGTTATTTCTATATGTTGTGCTCCTTTCAACTTTGCCTCTACTTGTACCTGCTCGTAGTACTTCTTATCATTCTTGTTATCACTACCATTGTGGTAGTTGTCGTTATAAACAAGCAGTCTTGAACGTTTACTGTTTACTGTAAAATGTTTACTGTAAAATGTTTATACGGTTATGTTTCAGTCTGGAACAAAAAAAATAATTTTTCATAGTAGAGAAAAAGAGCAGCATAAAATAAAACTTAAAACTTGTGGCTGCCAAAAAAAAAAAAAACCCAATAAACCTTTTAGCCATCATTCAGTTATGACCACAGTCTTTATGCACTCCTGAAACTAGAGTGAACAGACAGGACATCGTCTGTCTGGACTTGATGTGGGCATTGCTTTTCATGAGAGTGTGTCAAGATAAAAACATACATATACAGTATGATTCCTCCTTTAGTGCAGATGCTCAAGTTCATAAATTACTCAACATCTTGGATATATATTCATATTACATCAGTATGTCAATGCCTTACTATAGTTTGGTGGACAATTATATCAGGTTGGTGAACTCTTGTTGTATTGCTGTTGAAAATTGTATCAGGATGGTGAACTCTTCTGCATAAAAAGAAATGGTTTAATAAGTTATGTTAAGTGTATTCAACAGGATAAAAGAGCATGTTAGTGATATGTAGACATGTATCTGTTAAAATGAAAATGTCTGGGGCCAGGTGATGGTGCACCTGGTTAAGTGCACACACTACAGAGCTCCAGGACCCAGGTTCAACCCCTGCTCCCAACCTGCAGGGGGAAAGCTTCACATGTGGTAAAGCAGGGCTACAGGTGTCTCTCTGTCCTTCTCCTTCTCTGTCTCCCCTCCCCTCTCAATTTCTCTCTGTCTCTAATAAAAATAAATAAAAATTAAAAAAAATAAAAGGTCTAGTCAATTGACAGGAGTAGTAATAAAGAAAACACATGTTAATAAATAAATAAATAAGTGAAACATGTAATGATGCAACCATGAAGTTAGCAAGATGAAAGAGCCTGAAAGAAAGCCCAGCAATGTCTCAGTCTTTACAGGGAACTGCAACTTGCTGAACATTAGAGGTATCACGAGAAACTGAAATCAGATGGAATGCACAAAATAGAGAGGGTCAGCTCAGTGAAAGTTCTCCTGTTACATGGAGAACCTTTTAGGCAAACTGAGCTTCTGTGTCGATGCTGAGTTACTGTAAAGAGATCGTCTGCACGTTACAGGATGGTGGCAAATGCTCTAGAGTGTGCACGTTACAGTGTTGAAGGACATGGGTTCAGGTCCCTGATCACCACCTGAGCAGGGAAGTTTCATAAGCAGTGAAGCAGCGCTGTATGTGAGTGTCTCTCTTGTCCTCTCCAGCTCCTTTTCCTTATCAATTTCTCTCTGTATCTCTTTGATATAAAAAAATAAAATATTTTTTAAAAGAGATTGTCTGGACTTGGCTCAGTTTAGTAAAGGGACAATTGCTGCCGTACCTGAAGCAGACTGTAGAGTCAGAAGGAAGTAGCAAGCAGTCTATGCAAACACTGAGGAGGACCATCTGAAGTGAAGGTCCTGGTGATGGAAAGGTTTCGAACAGAGAAGTAACTTTCATTTATCTTTATAAAAGTTGATACAGACAGATGAATTGGAAGTGGGCAAGCTTAGACAGAGTTTGTTCACTTCGAAACACCGCATCCTAGACTAGTAACGAAAGGAGCCTAAGTGAACAGAGATGTTAGAAGGATCACGCTGTTGAGTGGATATGAATGAGATGTAGTAAGTAAATGGAGTCTGAGAGTGAGAAGCTTCACAACAGTTTGCTCAAAAGACATTTCCAGCAGTAAGACAAAGCAGCATATAAGAAAATAGGTCAGATATCTAAATGCGTGATGTATATGTGGGATATGCTGGTAAAATATGTCCAGAACAGAAAATGCATGATGTGTAAGTGGGATATGCTGGATAAACTATGTCCAGAACAGATACACATAAAATTTCAGCAGAAATCACTAGCAGAGAGTATTACATAATTCTGATTTTGCTCTTTATAGTCTGACTGATTATAAATTTTTCAACATGACATGTAACCTTTCTCATCTAAATAGTTAATGCTATTAAAGCAAATCATCTAATATACGTAAATTCTTGATTATGGATTCTGTCTATAGTACATGAATTTAGGACTTCCTCTCAGTGCTGATTAGAGATCTCACCTTTCCTGACTCTAGTTACAGAATAGAGAATGAGATGCCGTGAGACCATAGTGAAGTAAACAAGAGGAAAAGAAAAAAAAATGACCTCAGCTTTCTTGATCTAAGTTTATGAGAATACGATTTTCTTTTGTTTTACTTTTCTATATTTATCCTTAGGACATAACAGCGTGTTGTGTTTACAAGTAGTAGCTGTTTACAAATGGCCCGACTAAATCATTAATTTTGTTTTGTTTTTCTTGTCAGCCTACAGTCAGGGGGCCATCTCATTATCATGTTTTAATTTTATTAGTTGTGATCTGGAATAACAACTTTGGTTATTTCCCAGAATAGTTTTTGTGCACGAATGTTTCGCGTAAACTGTTCACTTAATTCTGCTCATGATTCTGAGAGGACAGACGTCCTGCTATTTCAGGCCAACCTTGGACTTCTCCTTTCTGCTGCCTTGATTCATAATTTTCTATCAGTTCACTTCACACCTAGGCCACGCGCCACTTACTTCTCAAATGACAAATCGCACACTTGGCAGCAGTTGCCTGAGAGTGACAAAAAGAACCTTTCCAGCCATGAAAAGACCAAGATAGATTTTTAACTGAAAAGAGCAAACTTCGCTATCCCAAATCTCAAAAATAATACAAACTCTGAAAATTCCATCTATATATATGTACAGACACATATAGAGAGAGATGCTAGTTATTTTCCAAAATTTGAATAATCACAATAATATGAATACCTAGAAAATTCAGTGGACATTGTCATGCTTATAGCATCTGTTTTAAAACGCATGCTGTTAGTTTTCATGGTTAGATATGGAATTATATTCTTCTAATGAGAAACTTATACAGGAAATATATGTTGATATTCTCATTCCAATAGTGGCAAAGCAGTGTGTGTGAAATCAGTCCATATGTTAGAATCCATGCCTTCATCTGTAGGAAATGTTTCAGTTTTTGAAATGATTTTGCATATATGACTCTGAGATGTAACTCAGCAATATTAGAATCACTAGTGGTATTATATCACCAGATTCAAAAATATAATGGCCATTGCAAATTCTCTCTACATAAAATCTATAGAAAAAAGAAATAAAACAAATAGATTTGATAAAATATATCAACAGCAAATTTCACTTACAGGACTGTGTAGATTATTTTCTTTTCCCCAAGTATTTACAAGCCCTTCTTAGAAAAGACGGGTCTTCCCACCCATTCACATCAGACTTGTCCACATCATTGGCTTCGTTCAAAGTATGGTGACTACTTCTCGTCCCAGTAAAATAATTGAGTGGTGGGACACGTGATTGCAAGCGTGAAGTGCCAGGGTCTGCCCACAGAGCCCCGTGAGTCTGAGCTGACTGACACTCTAGCTTTATTCTCTTACACACGCGCACACACACACACACGCGCGCGCGCACACACACACACACACACACACACACACACACACACACCACAGCTTAATCTTTTAAAAGGGTGAACAGGTGCAGTAGGAAAAAAGTGCATAAATGCATGAACTCTTGGAGTCAATGCACTTTTCCGCATTGGCTGTTTCTCACAGTAGTGGTGGTGGTATGTCTCAGAAGATGTTTCTGATTACTAGAATGGAGAAATCTTGCAGCAGAGAAGGAATTAACCTATAAAAAATGCTGAATAGGTTTCTGTGATTGCAAGCTTCTATGACTTTTTTTTTATTTGTTCCCACTGTATAATGTATCATAAACTGACAAGTAGAATTAGCTATAGAAAACTTTTACAAGGTGGCGATAATACACTTCAAGAACCTGTAGACATTTTGCTAGTGTTACTGTGAAGACCATACTAACAGACCAGAGTTCTATTAAAATAGAAATAGATAATAAAATATATTTTACATATTAAATGGTGGTGTTCTGGATCTGAAGTGATAGAAAATTATTGATCAATAATTGCATATTGTATTTTAAATAATCTATTTTAAGAAATATACTTGAAAAATACATGTGCAATTTCAATTTGAATGTTAAATTATACATCATGGTAGCAATGAATCTATTCTGAAAGCCGTGTGATGTAATTGAAGGAAGTTTATTTAGTTTTAGGTGGTTTAATGTATGTCGTGTGTGTATTTTGGTGGGACTGTCTTCTCATCACTGCTTAGTAACCTCATCAGAACCATTAATTCTTTTTTAAGGAAATTAGTGATTTAATGATGATGAACACGATTGTAAGATAACAGGGGTACAATTCCACACAGTTCCCACCACCAGAGTTCCGTTTCCAATTCCCTCCATTGGAAGCTTCCCTATTCTTTATCCTTCTGGGAGCATGGACCAAAATTCTTTATGGGGAGCAGAAGGTGGGAGTTCTGGCTTCTGTCATTGCTTCTCTGCTGCACATGGGTGTTGGCAGGTGGATCCACACCCCCAGCCTGTGTCTGTCTGTCTGTCCCTAGTGGAGCAGGGCTCTGGCAAGGTCGGGTTCCAGGATACATTGTTGAGGTTGTCTGCCCAGGGATGTTAGGATGAAATTCTCTTAGTCCCTGCAACTTGGCGGCTAAAAGGCAGTAAGATATAATGCCATTGTTCAATAAATAGTAGCCCAAAGGTAAGAATAGAGCAGATGAAATTAGGGGTCTTTGTGTGGGAAAGAATCGTTGTCTTCATTTTTCACTAGAGAAAGCAAGAAGGACAACAGGCAGACAGACAATTACAGAGAATAAAGAATATTCCAGGAAGGGACACTGACTCTGGGATGTTCCCCGGGGTCCTTCTCCGCACTTGGTATACGTTGGTGTCTGAGCTCGAGGCTGCATTGTGGCATGTGCTCTAATGCAGAGATGGGAAGCTTTGCTGTTCTGCCGAAGACCACTCTATATGTACAAAGCCACTTGCAGGTCATACTAAACAACCAGCTTGAAAACAGGGTGTTTAGCATGCTGGGCGGCAGCGCACCAGGTTAAGCGCAGATAGTATGAGGAACAGGTTTGAGCCCCTGGCTCCCCACCTGCAGGGGGGTCAACTCATAAGGTATGAAGCAGGTTGCAGGTGTCAGTTTTTCTCTCCCCCTCTCTGTCTTCCACTCCCTCCCCTCTCAATTTATTTCTGTCCTATCAAAAAAGAAAGAAAAGAAAAAATGGTTGCTGGAGCAGGGGATGCGTAGTGCCAGCAAGGAGTTCCAGTGATAACCCCGGAGGCGACAAAGGAAATGGGGCGTTTACATCTTTACTTCATACTTGGGAGGTACTCTCTGCTCTAATCCACCTTTATAGTTTTATTCTCAACTCTTGACACCATTTTCCTAGACCATGTTTTTAGTCCGCCTATATGTTAGCTATCAGCTCAGGAAAAATTATTAGCACCATGGGCTCCGAAAGACTTCCTAGCTTCTTCCTACAAGGAGACCCTTAGTTTCCTATACTCTGGTTCTACTTTTAGGCTCCTGTTTATTAAATACATTGTTCTGCTTTATATCCTACTGCCTTTCAGCCACCAAGTTGCAGATACTATCATGATTCTATCCTGACTTCCTTGGGCAGATGGTCTCACCCATGTGTCCGGGAACCCCTCTCCCCAGAGCCCTGCCCCACTAGGGAAAGACAGAGACAGGTTGGGGGTGGGGATCCACCTGCCGACACCCATGTCTAGCAGAGAAGCAATTACAGAAGCCAGACCTTCCACCTTCTGGTCCCCATAAGGAAATGCATTGGGCTTTATATTTATAACAAAACTATTTAAAGATTTACTTATTTCAAAACTATTTAAAGATTTACTTATTTCATTCTGGCAAGTGTGGTGCCCAGGACTAAATTTGCAAGCATACCTACCTCTACCACTGGGCATCCTTCCTGATGGTCAGAAAGACATTTTTTAACTTAAAATAACTATAAGCTGTTTCTGCAGATCTCTTAGGCATCAGGTAAAGGTAAGCACCCAATAAATCTGCTATTGGTATCTATCAAAATCACATTTGTGAAAATATTTTATCTCTCACTCACAATTTTATAACAGAAACTCTAAAATCAATTCATTTCAAAGTCTTATGTAGTGAACAGTTTACTAAAGTCCCATATGAAACACTAGTTTTAAAATATGAGTCTTAGTGGGCAGGGAAGTGGCACAGTGGTCAGAGAACAGGGACTTAGAAGCTTAAAGAGCTGAGCTTGTCCCCTGGCACTAGAGTAATGCTCTGGTTCTCTCATGAAATATTAATACTTACATTCTTTCAAATCAGTTTCATCACAAAGGAATAGGTTATTGTTTCTGCCTTTCTGGCTAAGATTTTGTGTTGCAGAAGAGAAGGGCTCCTTGAAGCCACTGGGTCCCAAAGAAAAGCAGTAGAGAAATGTGAGAGTTTGAGAACCACCACTTTTCTGGTCTGGATTTCTAGGTAGAGTCTACAGCTTAGAAGGCAGGTCATCCTCTGTCCCGTCTAACAGTACACACACATGCAATGGCTTTTGTGATGAGTCTCTCGATCTTCATCAAAACTCAGTGATCTTTTCTGATTCTTCTTCACCTCAACATATTTTTAAAAATCTGCACAGAAAGCACACTGAGCAGATAACAACTATTATTAGAAGAATTCAGCAGCAATCAATCTGCTCTCAAATTGGATGTAACACAAATTAACTGGGAGAAAAATTGTAAGACGTATCAGTTATTCTTTCTTACTGTAACTATTTTAAAATGTGCTAAGTCAATGTCTTATTGGCAATATTTCCAAAAAAAAAAAATTCTATAGGTTAAATTACTTTGAGTAATATTGCTGCTGAATACAATGTTAAAATACAATGTTAATAATACAATGTTAAAATACAATGTTAAAGCTTTCATAATGTGCTGCTTTAAATCCAAAGACAGCAACTACTGTGTGTAATTATAATAACATGACCTAGTGATACTTAGAGACCATTTTTGTTGTTTGCATTAGAAGATGCTCCCATTCCCCATTACCGTGGGCAAATATTTCAACATTCTTCCATTGTCCTACAATTTGCTGGTGTTCATTTGTCACACTGACAGAAACCAGTTTAAAATTTAAATCCGTATCCCTCCTGAATCTCGTAAGAGAGTTTGCAGACCAGAGCCCATGCAATGACTGATGATGGGCCTGTCAGCTCCCAGAAGATCCAGCAAAATTGCTCAACAAGTTTCTTAACAAGATAAACAATAAGGCAGATTACAAAAAAATGACTTATCATATAGTTGCTGCCTTGGCATTTTTCATATGTGTCTCGTAAATTTATTTCCACAGACAAAATATTCCAGAAGGGCCAGGATGGGTTCCTGTAAATGTATTAGTATTCAAAATGTGTCCCAGCTCCTTAGCTTATTGCTTATTAAGAGAGTGAACATTATAGAACCAAATGACAAAATAACCTTAAAAATGCACTTTAATTTAATTGAAAAATTTTCTCTCTCAGATATAGATATAGATAGGATTAATTTGGGGCTAAATCTACTTCGGGTTTATTCTCATTATGATCCAATTTTCATTGTTTAAAAATAACTAACATCAATACTATTGTTTATAAAAAATATCCATGATTTAATCCAGCATTTCTCAAAATATGAGCCGTGAAGGATGACTGTTTAATATTTCTATCTCATATTAAGATGCATTCAAAATGACTTTCTGCCAGCTATACATTCATCAAGCCTGCATAAAACAAAACAAACAAACAAAAAACCAAGAAAGTGTGTCATAATGTAATAATATTAATTAGGTGGTCCAAGGTGGTGCAGTGGATAAAGCGTCGGACTCTCAAGCATGAGGTCCTGAGTTCAATCCCCAGCTGCACATGTACCAGAGTGACGTCTGGCCTGTTCACTCTCTCCCTATTTTTTCTCATAAATAAATAAATAAATAGAATATGAATTAAAGGTCAGGGATGTAGCTCTGCTTAGAAAGTACTTGCTTTGCCAAGTGAATAAACCCAGGCTCAAGCACCCAGTGCCCTGTGGAAGTGCTGCAGGAAGGTTCGAGCTTTCGTGTAGCAGTCTCTCTCCTCTCAACTTCTACCTGGGT
This sequence comes from Erinaceus europaeus, assembly GCF_950295315.1. NCBI lineage: Eukaryota > Metazoa > Chordata > Mammalia > Eulipotyphla > Erinaceidae > Erinaceus > Erinaceus europaeus. The sequence goes on from NC_080179.1 coordinate 1,967,096, forward strand.
CCCTCTCTTTCTATCTGCACAAGTCAACCTGGAGCAGTACGACTCAGCGACAATGAAAGGAGAAGGGGAGGAAGAGAGAGAAAGAGAGAGAGAGCTTTTTCTTTTACATAGTTCGATAATGTTCTTTTTTCTTTTTTTTTCTTTATACTTCTTTCTTTATGGAAGAATAAATTCACACCTAGGTCATATTGTTTGTAAGATGTGCTTTTTCTGTTTCCAGATCTTTATTGTGTGATACATACTACAGCTTGTTTTTTGAACTAGTCACTCCAGTCACTTCAGTGAGCAAAGAGCTTCCTGTATCCCCTTACACGTTCACCTCTGTTACTGTGCGCATCCATTCCCTACGTGCTCTAAACAAGAGCACGTTCATGTGCTTGGGGGGTGCTGTATAGCTTCAGGATATGCAACAGCCAATATGGCTTACTCTATCAGGAGGATTGTTTTAATTTTTATGTAATCGATTAACATTAGATCATGTTAAGCCTGTCTCTTTAACCTTGTAATGACACACGAGAGTACTATACCTTTGTATGAGGCCATGTCTGCAACTTGGATGGAACATTTCTATAGAGTTCTCTGTTCTCACCTGAGCTAATGCTCCATTTTCATTGTAATCCTCATTTAATATATTTTCACTCTTCTCACCATTTATGTGTTTTAGACGTTTTGGCATACCTACACTTCCGTCCTCAGGTATCATTCACCTCCCTCTCCCCAACCGTTATTATTATTATGCTTTAATGTTTCTGCATAGAATTTTTCAGACAAGTGGTAAATGAATTAAGGAGGCCATAGGAAACTGCATATAAGCCCCTTGTCTTAACCGGGTCCTGGAAACACAGCTATGGAAACGTATGAAGCCACATTGAAATGCCCGCTGACCAGGAAGACTCAAGCCACCTTGGCCATAGCACCACATAGAAACAACAGTCAAGGAGACACCTGCTGGTTCAGGAGCAGAAACCACAGCCAACTGAAACATGACACCAATTCAAAAGTTGAAGTTCCAGATCATTTGTAAAACACATTCGAGTTTGATTTCAGAAAGCTACTTATGAAGACAATTCAAGACACCAACCATAGCATTGAAATTAAGGAAGTCAGAGATCTCCTAACCAAAGAGTCAAGAAACTCAAAAGGACAACCCCGATAGGAAATCCTGAAATTAAAGAAGATCCTGGACTGCACTGAAGCCTTTGTAAGAGGCCTAAAATATGCAGAATAACCCAGCTTGAAGACAGAACAAAGGGACAAGAAAATAAAGCCACCACAATCTCAGAGTGAAAAGCTAATGAAGAAAAAGGCTTTATGAAAAACTGAAGCATTTGACTGAGTTTGGAGTATGGCACCAAAGTAAAAAAGCAGAAGTACACTAGAGTTTGCAGTGAGTACCTCCCTAACACTTCCTCTCCACTTTTGCAAGCTTTGGGTCCATGATTGCTCAACAATTTGTTTGGCTTTGTATGTTAACTCTCTTTTCAGTCACCAGGTTCCAGGTGTCATCAGGATACCGGCCAGACTTCCCTGGATTGAAGACCCCACCAATGTGTCCTGGAGCTCAGCTTCCCCAGAGACCCACCCTACTAGGGAAAGAGAGAGACAGACTGGGAGTATGGACTGACCAGTCAACGCCCATGTTCAGCGGGGAAGCAATTACAGAAGCCAGACCTTCTACCTTCTGCAACCCACAATGACCCTGGGTCCATGCTCCCAGAGGGATAGAGAATGGGAAAGCTACTGGGGAGGGGGTGGTATATGGAGACTGGGCGGGGGGAATTGTGTGGAGTTGTACCCCTCCTACCCTATGGTTTTGTTAATTAATCCTTTCTTAAATAAAAAAAAAAAAAAACTGAAGCAGTTCAGGCAGGGGAACAGCACACTCATTGTGTAAAAAAATTTATATGCCTGGGGCTCCAAGCTCCCAGGTTCAATCCATAGCACCAACATCAGCTAGACTGGTTTTTCTTTCTGTGTCTTTCTCTCTCTATCATTAAATTGAATTCAATCAATAAAAGTGAACCTGTTCTGTAAAATAGCAGACTCCATCAGAAGAAACAATATAGAAGTGATTGAGGTACCTGAGGACCAAGAGAGAGAAATTGAGAGCAAACTCAAAGAAATTATTGAAGAAAACATCCCACAGCTGAAGAGAAATCAAAACTACTGATCCCTCCCCGCAAACAGTCAACATCACAACTCATATTTGCCAGGCTAGCAGGCTAGCGTGGGGGTGTCTCTTCCCGGGCGTGCACTCTCTGGGTTGGAGAGAACTTGGCCGGAGTCTTTTATATATATATATATATATTTAAAAAAAATAGCTACAGTGAAGGGTTGAGACGACACACAAGTCAAATGTCTATGAGCTCATGTTCAACATAAAGTGGATAACAGTCATTTTCATGGACCTGCTATAAACTGATGTCCTATTTTAACGTATTGATATTAGATCCACTGCTGACAGATACATCCTTACCACCTATTGTGGTTTTGTCCTTGACATTAATGAACATGGAATCTGGGACTGCATTAAAACTACAAGATGAACTATTCTCGAAATAGATGTAACAGAAGGACTAACAGAGGAGAAATGAGAGACAGGTGTGAATGTGCCCTGATACTTTAAAAGCAATGACCCTGAATAAAGGTCTGGCCAGATCTCATTTGAAACACACATTGCGGTATCTCTCACTAACTTGAGGTGGGGAGGGGGGAGTAGGAATAATGAGAAAAAACTAAATGACATCACTCAGTTTTCCTGGGTATCACTGACAGCCAGAACAAATTTGCAACAACAACAACAAAACAAAAAGTGGAATTATATATGTATGGCCTTCATATACTAAGAGAGGGATAAATGTCATAATTTGTTATGAGCAAGATAAAAATAACCTCTGAATGTCAGTGCTAGTAACTATGTTTCCTCACAATATTTATTATGGCTGGAATTTCTGCTGTGTATAGTCTTTAATTCATGCTATCTTTTGCATCTTTAAAAGAACTGCATGATCAGCAGTTTTAAGATCCCTAAATGTGCATAATTAACATCAGTGGAGGTTAATTATAGATGCCCATAAAGTTTCATTACAATGTAGCAGAGAATAAAACTAATTTCAACATTATAATTATTGCATAAATCATTATCTCGAGTAGTAGACTTTGCAAATAGCATTGGACTAGTCTTCTGAAATAGGATTTTTGTAACAGCGATTCAGATCATAAACATAACTATAATAAAAAACGTATCATACAGTTTCAGTACTAATAACTTTAGCTGAAACTCCAGCAACTGTTTGAATATCACAGAACACATTTAAAAGAAACACAAGGAGAAAGTTTTACTTTATCTTGAGTCATGGATTTTGGTGGACAAAATTAAATTATTCTTAATCTATTATTAAATTATTTTTCTTTGTTTGCTTGTTTGTTTCTTAATGGGTAGAGTTATGTCCTATACATATACTTGTATATGTATATTTATTATTAAGACCATGGGGACATCCACGAGATTTAGTGGCAAAAATAGTGTATAAGAAATATAACTGGGAGTCAGGCGGTAGCACAGCAGGTTAAGTGCACATGGCACGAAGCGCAAAGACCAGCATAAGGATCCTGGTTTGAGTCCCTGGCTCCGCACCTTCAGGGGGGCTGTTTCACAGGCAGTGAAGCAGGTCTGCAGGTGTCTATCTTTCTCTCCCCCTCTCTGTCTTCCCCTTTTCTCTCCATTCTCTCTGTCCTATCAACAATAATGACATCAATAACAACAACAATAATAACTACAACAGTAAAACAACAAGGGCAACAGAAAGGGAATACATAAATAAATATTTAAAAATAATAAAATATAAAATGTTTAAAAATAGAAAAAGAAATATTGGTATGTGTGTGTCTTGAAGGAGAAAATTTCTAAACATTTCAGATTTTGTGCTGTGTACATAGAGAAATAAATATAGGATATTTCAATTAATGATTATCTTGGAAAAACTATCTAGAAATATCTGTATTTCCTATATAAGTGAGACTTTCATTTGTTATAATACAAAGTGAAATATAGCAGATGAAGTTGGTGTCAAGGTAGCAGGAAATAATTGACAATGTTTTCAGTGTAAAACTGTAGAAATATTTCTTCCTCAGGAATACTGCTATGTTTAATGTCTTCTATATTTCTAGAAAGGCTCTTCTAGAAGATGGTTGTGTTATATGACTTTGATGTATTCTGGAAGGGAAGACTGGCGTAAATATTTCTGTCAACTTGAACTTTTATGCCTTCAGATTTTTCTATCTTAAAATTTTGTTCAAATAGAAGAGCACTTGCATCCGTCTAAGATAGTAATGGTGACTTAATGACCTTTGACAGCACTGACTTAGGCGTAAACCTTCTAAGTATGTAAATGGTAAAATGCCTACGATCCCAGTTTGCCTTTTTGTTTTTTTAACTTGGCTTTTTTAACTTCCATCAAGGCACATTTATTTGTGACTACCTTGTTTTTTAACTTGGCCATATCATTCCTGGAAAATGAATGCAGTAGAACTCAAGATGAAAGTAGAGACGTGAAAGATACCCATGGCACAAGATGAAAGTAGAGACGTGAAAGATACCCATGGCACACGTTGCCACTTCCTTCTTTTCTTTGCAAATTTTCAAAATGATTTCTGAATGTAGGTGACCCAGTTACATTTACCCTGATCAGCTCTTCTGAGAGATCAACGGTCACTATGGATATGTGTGGGACCATGTGAAGTCAGCTGACAGCCATGTGAATGAAACAAAAAACCGTGTGCCTTTGGCTGAGCACAGCCTCACATCCCACACTCGTAAGCAGATCTGTGTTTGATTTGGAGTCAATATTTCTAGATCATAGTTCATTGCAGCAAAAGGTAACTGACACATCACATAATTTAAGTACAAAGGTGAGACAAGAAAAGGGCTGTTTGTAAATGGAGGACCCCCCCCACACACGCACACTCTTCATCTGCACTATTCCAGCCTTTGGGTTCATGATTGTTCAACAGTTTGTTTGGCTTTGTATGTTAACTCTCTTTTCAGCCACCAGGTTCCAGATGCTAACATGATGCCAAACAGACCTCCCTGGAGAGACGACCCCACCCATGTATCCTGGAGCTCTGCTTCCCCAGAGCCCTGCCCCACTAGGGAAAGAGAGAGACAGGCTGGGAGTATGGATCCACCTGTCAACGCCCATGTTCAGCGGGGAAGCAATTACAGAAGCCAGACCTTCCACCTTCTGCATCCCCACAATGACCCTGGGTCCATACTCCCAGAGGAATAGAGAATAGGAAAGCTATCAGGGGAGGGGATGGGATACGGAGATCTGGTGGTGGAAATTGTGTGGAGTTGTACCCCTCTTATCCTATGGTTTTGTCAATGTTTCCTTTTTATTTTATTTTATTTTTTAAATTTATTTATTCCCTTTTGTTACCCTTCTTGTTTTATTGTAGTTATTATTGTTGTTATTGATGTTGTAGTTGCTGGATAGGAGAGAGAGAAATGGAGAGAAGAGGGGAAGACACAGAGGGGGAAGAAGACAGACACCTACAGACCTGCTTCACCGCCTGTGAAGCGACTCCCCTGCAGGTGGGGAGCCGGGGGGCTTGAACCGGGATCCTTACACCAGTCCTTGTGCTTTGTGCCATGTGTGCTTAACCTGCTGCGCTACCACCCAGCTCCTTATGTTTCCTTTTTATAATGAAAAAAAAAAAAGAAAAGAAAAGAAAAAGAGATAGGACCCACCTAGATTATTCTGGGGGAAATGAATGAATTAATTCATTTATCTTGTTCTGGGAGGAAAAAAAAAAGGCTATTTGTAAACTGAAAAGTTCATTGCTTCTCTTATTTCATGTTTCTGGTAGATAGAGAGATGCAGGTTCTCCGTGGCTGGCCCAGGGGAGGTGCTAAGGGGTCTCCTGAGTGGGAATGCATTTTCCTCGCCAGCGGCCAGGCTTTTGTTTTGTGGGGGCACTCACTTTGATTCGTATTGATTGTCGATGCTATTTCCTGCAGGTAGCAAGCTCTTTAGTGGCTTCTTTCTCATTATTGATCTAAAAAATGTCAACAGTAGTGGACTGATCACTTCTGCCAATAATCGAGTGATACTGGTATCTGACAGTCATTCATAGCGCTCCCTCACTGGGGAATTCTAGACAAAATCTGAAAAAACGCTATAAGACTCCCCTGATAACACAGTTTTTTTTATTTTAAAGATGCTCAGCTTGAACCACAATAAGATGTTAAGTGTTTTGGATAAAAGTACTACGTAAAATCAATATTATGAATTAAAATTGAGTTCTACCAAACAGAATCCAACAACAATAAAACAGTTACTTAAGTGAAGCACTGAGGCACATGCACTGAAGGAAACACTTAAATTCCTTTCCTTCCTGTTGCCCCTGCAAGAATTGTGAGCAAGCTCTGCTTACTCTGTTTTGTTCTCCAGGAAAACACGTTGGGGGGCGGCTGGTGAAATAGCTCAGTTGGGTAGCGTTTTCCTTGGCCATGTACACAACCCAAGTTTGAACCCACTGGGCTTGAGTTGTACTTCAATATTGTGCTCTCCCTCTCCCTCTCCTCTCCCTCTCCCTCTCCCTCTCCCTCTCCCTCTCCCTCTCCCTCTCCCTCTCCCTCTCCCTCTCCCTCTCCCTCTCCCTCTGCCTCTGCCTCTCCCTCTCCCTCTCCCTCTCCCTCTCCCTCTCCCTCTCCCTCTCCCTCTCCCTCTGCCTCTCCCTCTGCCTCTGCCTCTCCCTCTCCCTCTCCCTCTCCCTCTCCCTCTCCCTCTCCCTCTCCCTCTCCCTCTCCCTCTCCCTCTCCCTCTCCCTCTCCCTCTGTTTCTAAACTTAATAATAATAGTAACAACATCAGCAGCATGACAGCACTATGAGTCCTATTGAAGTCAGGCTTTTCTCAGGCTCTTTACAGAACTGAATGAAGCAAAGAGTCATAGCAGAAAAAGGAAATATTTCCACTGCAATTCTGAGGCAAAGTAGCAGTCTACGTCCCCAAAGCAAACAACAGTTAAGGATAGTAGCTACCGTCCAAATCACTTTATACAAACCCAGTCGGTGAGGAGTACCTATGTCACTGGTCAGAATAGTGGTTTATTATTTATTCAGAATAGCATCCCACTACGTACAAAGGGCACAGTGCTATGGTGCGCTGCTGTCCATGGAACTTGCACGCATCCTGCCACTGGCTTTAGAAGGACTTGGAATTAATGGCCTATAAAGTTGTATAAAATTAATGGCTGCAGAGAACTTTAATTTTACAAGTATAGCAGTAAAGGTCATAATATTTTCCCTCACCCATTTACCTTTTAGTTGTGATTGTGTAGCTAAAATATAAAGGTTATCAGTGGACAGGAGGTCCACATGTTGTAACCTGTGCGCTTTACTTCACTGGCTGAACCAGTGCCTGCCCCTGCTGTGTCTAAAGATTGAAGGAATTGTTTTTCTAAAGCAAAAATAATTATAGTATTACTGAAATATACATTACTAGAAGCAAAAATTACAAAGACACTTTCTATGGCTTGTTTAGTCATTTGAAGTTAACTTTTTAAAAATCCCACTTAGGGAGTTAGGCGGTAGCGCAGCAGGTTAAGGGCATGTGATGCAAAGCACAAGGACTAGCTTCTCTCTCTTCATTAGGAAATCCTGTCCTTTATGTCTCCTGAGGCGGAAGTGTCAGGAAGAGGAAGTAAATAGAATAGGAGGTGGGGAGAAGGAAAAAAGTGCTTGAACCTGTGGGGATTAAACCAGTGGGGATTAAATGGTGGAAAACAGGGTGTGACTAGGAGAGGGGGCAGAGCAAAAAGAGAGTGGGATTAAACCAGTGCCCTGCAGGCAGGGCGGGTCTCAGGTAAAACAGTGATGATGTAAATAGACCACAGCGTTAAGCAGGGGGGAGCTGGCGTAATGCCCAACACAAGACCCCAGGTTCAATCCCAGAAACACTATAAAACAGAAATGAGCAGTGTTCTGGTTAAAACAGCAGTGAGAAACAAACAAGAAAAGAAAGAAACAATCCTGAAAAAAAAAAGGAACTCAATTACACAGAAGGGTCACTTCTATTCATTTTTTAAAGACTTTATTTATTTATGAGAAAGATAACAGGAGAAAGAGAAGGAACCAGACATCACTCTGGTACATGTGCTGCTGGGGATTGAACTCAGGACCTCATGCTTGAGGGTTCAATGCTTTTTTTTTTTTTTTTTAATTTTTTTTTCAAATATTTATTTTATTTATTTATTCCCTTTTGTTGCCCTTGTTGTTGTTATTATTGTTGTTGTCATTGTTGGATAGGACAGAGAGAAATGGAGAGAGGAGGGGAAGACAGAGAGGAGGAGAGAAAGATAGACACCTGCAGACCTGCTTCACCGCTTGTGAAGCGACTCCCCTGCAGGTGGGGAGCCGGGGTTCAAACCGGGATCCTTATGCAGGTCCTTGTGCTTTGCGCCACCTGCGCTTAGCCCGCTGCGCTACAGCCCGACTCCCCGGTTCAATGCTTTATCCACTGTGTCACCTCCCAGACTACTCTATATTCATTTTGGAAATATAAGCGTGAAAGAAGGGAAAATAATCTTCATATCAAAATTTTGAATCAATAAGTTTTCTGAAATAATCCTGAGAGACAAAATGGAAGCTGGTTAAGCAAATAGAAATATAATGTTTTATTTGAGATATTAATAGCCTATTATTGTAGGGACTGACATTTCCAAAAGAATATCTTCATTTATGTTTCACTACAGTTATTAATGTACTCACAGGCACATGGATGATGTTCCAGCCCTAAGTATATAATTTCTGTTTTCTCAAGCCCTTGCATTAGATGCTTTCTTGCAGGCAAATGCAACACTTTAAAATCACTAATTAAATCGACATAAAAATTCTACTGAAAAGATATTTAGTAATAAAATGAAAATTGTTTACCCTCACTACATTCGCAGAAATATTTACAGAGTCAGAAGAAGACTGTCATTTTTTTCTGCTGACAGGTGAAAATATTGATCCTGAACACAGTTATCAAAACAGAATTCCAAGCTCTATTCTGTTCACAGAGATAACTCAGGAGCTGTATGATTCAAGGCGATAGAAGCTGACATCAGGAAGTCTTACAAAACCACTTTACTTTGGCTACACCTGTGTGTCCAGGCCAGGCTCTGAATTTTTTTTTTTTTAATTGTTGTGTTACCACTAGTGTTATCACTGGGGTTGGATGCCTGCATAACAAAGCCACGGTGAGCCAACTTTCCTTCCTCCCTCCCGCCACATTTTTTTATTAGATAAGAAATTGAGGGGGTGCTAGGAGGTAGCGTAGCAGTTAAGCACACATGACCCAAAGCACAAGGATCGGAACAAGGATCTCAGTTCGAGCCCCTGGCTCCCCACCTGCAGGGGAGTCGCTTCACAAGCAGTGAAGCAGGCCTGCAGGTGTCTGTCTTTCTCTCCCTGTCTCCATCTTCCCCTCCTCTCTCCGTTTCTCTCTGTTCTGTCCAAGAGCAGTGACAACAATAACAATAACAAGGTCCACAAAATGGAAGATAGGGCCTCCAGAAGCAGTGGATGCGTAGCGCAGGCACCGAGCTGAGCCCAGCAATAACCCTGGAGGCAAAGAAGAAGAAGATAAATAAAAAAGAAAAGAAACAAAAGACATTGTAATGTGAAGGAGAGATAGAGAATTAGTGAGACACCTACAGCCCCACCTTCTTATCCTGAAGCTTCCTCCTGCAGGGAAGCAGCCCCTCAGACTGTGATAGCAGGTGTGTCTCTGGCTGGGCCACAGGCCCGAGATGCTTAAGACAAGGCCATTATCTCCTCTTATCAAAGTGAGCAATTCAGACTGATGTAGTCCCATTGGTCTATTTCAAAATTCTACTTTCAGATTCTATGGGTGTATCTTGGTGGAGGACTTAAGCTGGTGGTGAGAGAGGTGTGAAAACACCTATCAAGCTGAGAAATGTACTTGTTGCCTGAGCCAGATGGTGACATACCTAGTTGAGTGCATAAGTGCAAGGACCGGGGTTCAAGCCCCCATTCCTACCTCCAGGGGGTGATGCTTCACAGGTGAAGCTGTGCGGCTGCAGGTGTCTCTCTGTCTCTCCACCCTTATCTCCCCCTTCCTCTCAATTTTTGGTTACCCAATAAAATAAGATAATGATTTAAAATATATATATATATGTCCCTGTGTGTCCTGCAAAACCATTATGTCCCAATGAAGCAACTTGAGCTCTAGGGGTTTCATAAGGAAAGGACATCATTCAATCAGAATACACCGTCCTCTGAAAGGCTGCTTAAATTCTTACTTTTTAATGCATTTCCATTATTTTATTTTTAATTTTTTTGTTAAAGAATTTATTTATTTATTAATCAGAAAGGTAGGAGGAGAGAGAGAAAGAACCAGACATCACTCTGGTACATGTGCTGCCAGGGATTGAATTCAAGACCTCATGCTTGAGGGTCTGATGTTTTATCCATTACGCCACCTCCTGGACCACCAATTCTTTTATTTTTGAAAAAAAATGGATTATTTTTATTTATTGGATAAAGACAGCCAGAAATTGAGCGGGAGGGGAAGACAGAGAGGGAGAGAGACAGAGAGACACCTGTAGCCCTGCTTCACCACTTGTGAAGCTTGCCTCCAGCTGGTAGGGACTAGGGGCTCAAACCCAGGTCCTTTTGCACTGTAACAGGTGCACCCAACCACATACGTGGCCACCTGTCAGCCCAGTTATTTATTTTTTTATTAAAAAAAAAAAAAGCAAGTAAGTAGCCATTTGGCTCGTGAACAAAGAAACTTCAACTTACTCTGTGAAGTTCTAGTGATAGACTATTTTTGTTTCCTCCACATAGCACCAGTGACTGAATGAAATCCCACAGGCTTCATATTTCTCGTATTTGAAGTTCCATAAACTTGTTTTCGGCTTTTGTTATTTACCCAATCCTTGACAAAAGCCCCACCGAGTTGTCATTCAAGGAAAAAGAATGAAGTATATGCTAGAATCCTTGTTATGCTATTCTGAAATAGTTACTATAGTTCTTCAGCTATAAGAAAAACAAAGTTCCCGGTTCCTGTCCCCGGCTCCCCACCTGCAGGGGAGTCGCTTCACAGGTGGTGAAGCTGGTCTGCAGGTGTCTCTCTTTCTCTCCCCCTCTCTGTCTTCCCCTCCTCTCTCCATTTCTCTGTCATATCCAACAATGATGACATCAGTAACAACAACAACAATGAAAAACAACAATGGCAACAAAAGGGAAAATAAATAAATATAAAAATTTTAAAAAAAGAAAAGAAAAACAAAGTCAATTCAAAAACGCCACACTTCATTGCCAATTTTCATTAGTTACGTGTATTAAAGAACCAATTTCCCAAGAGGGAGAGGAGAACTAGTGTCCCAGGGCATGTCGGGATTTCCTTTATGAACTTCACTGCCTTTGGATGAGGTTGTAAATAGCCTGTATGTCTTTGTTTACTTCTGTCAACATGAACTGTTTTCCTTTGCGTCAGATGCACTGGGGAAAAAATGAGAAAGGCACTTGCTAAAAGCATACTGTTTATTTGTGAGCACAAATGATCACTTGTTTATGCTGATTTAATTAAGCTATACCTAAAGCTTACACCGTGGTCTGATACTTAATGGAATGGAAAAATAGACATGAATTATGAAACCACCCTCTGCTTCTCTGAGGTAGCATTCTAATCTCACGGTGGATCATTAATAAATCACTAGTCCCACCTCCAATAGTGATATAGGACCACATGATCTAATTTCATTTTTAACCAAGGATGGAGGATGAATTCTTAGGCTAGAACAGGCTTGATGATCTACACGTCAGCCATTTCTTCTGCTTTGTTGGTCTATTATAGAATGATGGATTCATTTATGTTTTAAAGACAGATTATAATAATGATTGGAATTAGAACTTTTAAAACATAAATATCCAAAGTACAGTCAGTGGCGTTGTTCTCAGCCTTACTGTGGCATACAGTCATCTAACGCCATTTATATTTTCATAACCTGATAAAATTCCGAAGCATCCTTTTAGCTAGAGACAGGAAAAATAATCGTTCTGCACTCACTACCTTGGCTGAAACCTGATTCGTCCAGTAATTGCTACATTTGTGAAAAACAGCATCCGAGACTTGAAGTGTTTTACTGTAGTCTCTTGGGAAGGCTCACGTCTTATTTTTATGCTGATATGCCTCACAATATAGTCCTCTGACTCTTCTATTTGCTCTTGCAATTACAGGGTTTCTTATTCCATTGTGAATATTCTTCTGAACTAAGATTAGCTTAACTGGGCTTCCTTTGAAAATGTGCCTACCCATCAAATGTGTCAGGCCTAATGCATTCAGTGGCCAAAGAAAATCAATGAACGACACACTTTTCTGCTTCCTGCAGTGATCAATAGGATTCACATAATGGGTGGGAAAAAAATTTAATCGCAACAACTCAGAATCTTCTTAGCATAAAACTCCTCTGCATTATAACCTCTCCAGTTCCCATTTCCTGAATTTGCAGGCATTGAATAATAGCTCTGGAGAAGAAATAGCATCAAAAGTAATACAATTAGAACTTCGTACTTCCGTGGTAATTAGTTTACATGCCAAAGGCCTATTTTCTAGATGTGAAGTTTCCTATATTTTGCATTTAGACTCTACTAATTGAAGGTACTAAGTAAAATCGTAAGCACTCAGTGAATGTCACTTAACGGAAATAATGAAGGAAACAGGGCAGAAGACGCATATTGTGTTCATTTTTGAAAGTTCAACTCAATTTGTCTGGAGTATTTTAAAGTGAGATTTTTTTTTCTATTTGTTTATGATAATGTGTCCCAGAGATGAAGAATCAAAGAGTGTAGATTTAAAAATGAGGTTTGGAGAAAAGAAATTGTAGCCTAGGGCAACAAAGTCGACCTCCATTTTAGGGTTCCTTTGTAAAGATTTGGCCATTTGTCTCATCCGGTGGATATGGGTAGAGAAAGGCAGAAAGCAAAGCCACAGGGAAGGTTGAACCTGGGGCCTCCTGTTTGCAGAGCTTGTGTTTTAGCTAGAATTGCACCACCTGGCCCTTCCAGTGTGCTAGAATTAAGGTTTTCTGTCATGAAACTATTACTATACATGTATCCACACTCACTGATTGATAAGTAAGTGTATACTCAAAGCTACTCACTTTCTTCTGTGTGACATGTATGTGTCAAGTACGAGACATACAGAAGCAATGCAGAAACAGTTCCTGCCACTGAGAAGCTAACAGTACTCTAGCATAAATGAAGAATTTAAACCAAGTGAGGCAATCTTCAGTTTAAATAAATACATATGTGTGTACACACATGTATAAGATATGCAAAATGAGCAACACATGAACTTGCATGCAAGTATATGATAAATACCATAGAAGTTAGATGAAGCCGTGGTTTTACAGCTATAATTCCAGTTATAATCCCAGACCACTAAGGAGCTGCACTACTAAGTGGTGTCTTCACTAACATGTACACGTCAGAGGACTAGGCCGGGTGGTCCACTCAGTGGTATACATATGCCACAGTGCATAAGAACCTGGGTTCAAAGCTCCAGGCCCCCGTATGAGAGAAGCTTCACAAGGCAGAAGCAGCAGGGCTGCAGGTGTCACACCTCCCTTCCCTTCTCAATCTTCCCCTCCCCTCTCACTTTCTCTGCCTCTACCTAGCAGATCAATCAATCAATAAAAAATAGTCAACACCATCACCAGTTGCTCCGCCATCACCAGTTGCTTCCATCAGGAATGTGATCATGATCCCCTCTTACTGACTTCTGCAGGACCTGGCCCTCACCATGACCCAGCAGTGGCAGGGACGCCCCACTCTCTGCAGGGACGCTGGTCACCCTGCTCTGCCCCTCACGGAAGCCCGGTCCTGACATGAGAGCAGCCTAGAATGTTCCCAGCTGTGACCGTGGACTGTGAGCTCAGACTGACAGGGACCAGAGGTCACACAGGCTCCTGTGCTGAATGTGAACAGACACGGGCACTGGGTCAGATTGATGTGTTAAACAGTTCATTGTACTTATATATTTTCTTCAAGTTTGGTAACTACCCTCTGCCCTGATCCAGCTTTTTAGTCCTATTCTCAGCTCTGACATTGTTTTGCCAGATGATAATTTGTGTCCACCTCCATGCTAGCTGTCATGCTCTAGCAAAAATTGCAAAAGTCATGGGCCCCTAGACACATACCTAAAATAGACTTTCTAGATTCTTTTCACCCTAAAAGCACTATCCCCACATGTTCTACTCCTACTGTTTGGTTCCTGTTTATTAAACAATTTATTCATATATATATATGTATATATATATATATTTGCCTCCAGGGTTATCGCTGGGGCTCTGTGCCTGCACTACAAATACACTGCTCCTGGAGGTCACTTTTTCCCTTTTGTTGTCCTTGTTGTTTGTTGTTGTTGTTATTGCTGTCATTGTTGGATAGGACAGAGAGAAATCAATAGGGGAGGGGAAGACAAAGAGATAGATAGATATCTGCAGACCTGCTTCACTGCTTGTGAAGTGACCTCCCTGCAGTTGGGGAGCTGGGGGCTTGAACCAGGATCCTTATATGCCCATCCTTGAGATTAGCACCATGTGCCCTTAACCCACTGTGCTACTGCCCCACCCCCTGCTTTATGCTTTACCAACTTCCTGGGCAGACAACCTCAGCAATGTGTCTTGGAACCTCACCTCAAGGCAGGACCATAAAATAGTGTGCAAATATATATATATATGTCAAAATAATAGTCAACCTATATCTGTGATTTTGGGGGAACTACTGCAGTTTCCAGTGGAGGGAACTGGTGGTGGGGACAGTGTGAAATTAGACCTCTGTCTTAGTATGCATTTGTAAATAAATATGGAAACACTAATTTAAAAAACTTAAAAACGTATTTGTCTTGTGTGTGAAAAGAAAAGCCCCCTTTCAGCCATCTTTACTTGTACTACATACAACCAAATGCCTGTGTGTGTGCAGAGTTGAGTGAGCACTCCTCTCATTTCTCTGTGATTATTCTTTACTATTTTTGCTGGATTATAACATAACTCTGTAATTATTGCTAAACATATTTAATTTTTCATAATTTTATCCTATTTCCCTTGTGATGAAAATAGGAATTGATTATATGACTATTATACTAAAGAATCTTTATAATCAAAAATAGATTATTAACAAAAGTCATAACTGAAAATATTGTTCTAAAACAATATTTTCAAAAGAAATAATAAGCTTAGCTATTTGGGACTGTTGACTTGTTATAATCACATCAATATCTCACATACTTACACCATTAGGAAGGGTTATGGATGACAGACATAGATGCATGCGTCAGAATCTTGTCAGTGTGAGGCTGGGTGGTCTGCACACTTGGCAGAGCGCACGTCCCCATGACCAGAGACCAGGGCTCAGGCATTAGGTCTTCATCTGCAGGGCCACCAAGCTGCAGCTGCTACCATGACTTCATCCTGGGCAGAAGTCTCCCCAGAGCTGTGGGGCATTAAGCCAGCTCCCCCTGCTGCATTGCTGATAGGATGGCCTATTTACATAATCATTGTTTTGCCTGAAAGATCCCCACCCATTCCATTGATCTATCTTCTTTCTACCTCAAGACCTGCCCTGTCTGCAGGGTCACATTAATCCCGCCAGTTAAAGTCATCGCAGCAGTTGCTAAGGACGCTTCCACCTTCCCAGGGTGCTTTTGTCTTTCTCCACCCCCTTTCCTAGCCATTTCCGTTTCTGACTTGCCACTTCTGGGTTTATCCTATAAAAGCATTGGCTCTCTGATCAGTAGATACTTTTGCATCCTTCAGCGTTTATAGTTGATGAAAATATGTATGCTTAGATGAATAAAGTTGCCATATCTACAAATGTATAGACATCTGTAGAGATGTGGGTTACTTCCATATTTGTCAAATGTTATATTATCTTTGTCAACATTTGAATTTTCTAATGTCTTACAGCTGATACCAAGATAATGCTTATTTTTAAATATTGATACTCAAAAATCAATATATAGATTCTACTGAATAAACGATACATAACTTCATGTTTTATATTCTACCTTGTATCAACTTCCTGTTTTTCTTTGAATGATATTTTACAAATACCCTTATTTCTTTTTAATATTTATTTATTTTCCCCTTTTTTGCCCTTTTTTTAATTGTTGTTGTAGTTATTGTTGTTGTTAGATAGGACAGAGAGAAATGGAGAGAGGAGGGCAAGACAGAGAGGGGGAGAGAAAGACAGACACCTGCAGACCTGCTGCACCACCTGTGAAGCGACTCCCCTGCAGGTGGGGAGCCGGGGGCTCGAACCGGGATCCTTACACTGGTCCTTTCACTTTGCGCCACCTGCGCTTAACTCGCTGCTTGACCTCTGGACTCGCAATACCTTTATTTCTGTGGTGATTCTTTTCCTTACCGGAGTAGCTGATGTTAGGGAATATGTTTACTCTCTCTCTCTCTCTCTCAACCTCAATCTCTCTTTCTCTCTGTCTTGCCTGCAGGATTATCCACTATTCAACTCCGAGTAATATTTTGTTTTGTTGTTGTGTTGTTGTTACCAGAGCCCCACTCAGCTTTAGCTAGTGGTGGTACCTGGGATTGAATCTGGGACTTTGGAGCCTCAGGCATGGAAGTCTCTTTGCATAACCATTGTGCTGTCTGTCCCCACCCTGTAATGTGGGTGACCTGACTGAAGAATGTCTTTTAAAAAGATGTGGTTATCATTTTATCTTTGTAAGCATAAGAAAAATGTACAACTTGGCTTCTTTGTGAGTCATACCAATTTCATCATATTTACGTCTTCTATTATGATTTATACTATCGTGAACACTGTCCTGTTGCTTAGATGATAGATACTCAAAACATACAGATGTCTTAAACCGAGTAAGCTACTAAACTGTTAGTAAAACTTTCCATATAGACAACCATTTAGAAGTAACTATTCTTCTGGTGTGGAGACAGATCCTGGTCAGAGCTCAGGTATTTTAAATGAATTTAAACTGAAATAAATCAATATTTCTATAAGCTTAGCAGGGCTCGGTCTCTCTTTGAGATGGCCATATCTAATAACAATAGATACTCATTTTTTTAAAGTCTCAGTCAACTTTCCTTGCACTGAGAAATAGACTAAGTCAGGAACTGTAATGAGAAAGTAGATAATTTATATGGGAGAACGTATCTCTGTTTTATATGTGTGATAGAAGGAACAAAGATTACCCCCTTTAGTCATAGTGTTGCACATGCCCAATACACATCCCCTGTTCCATGTCACTTAAATTTCTATCACAAGTGCAGAACAATCTCTACAGGGTAGGGATTATCAGAGTTTTCTGTTCAACATCCAAAGTTGTAGGAATATGATAAAAAAAAATCTCCCTGACAGGTGCACGTTAAGGTATTTTATCCAAGATTATTGGAGTATGAAACATTACTTTGAAGTTGAGTTCTATAGTGACTCTAATTCAAAGTTTAGCAGCCAGGATGAGACTCAGCAGAGTGTAAATTTTACCCCCTGGCTCTGAATATTCTGATCAAGTGCTTATCTAGTCTCTCATTCTGCCCACCTTCTCTTTATAAATAAGTACATGAGAAGGAGTTTAGAAAATCTACTTTTATTGGCCAGCATTAAAATCCCCCTCCTCCTCCTCTCCTATTGTATATGCCAAGTCATAGAGATGTTTCAATATCTTTGACTCCATGAGAGATGAGAGATAGACTGTCTCTGTGGCCTTTCCATATAATGCATCTAATTCACTAGTTATTCAGTTCCTCCACTTTTTATGGTTTCAGTAACCATTGGGGAAAGAAATAATTGCCAACCAATCTTAATGTAAAATATTCAAAGGTCAAAGCTGTAAAAAACTACTAAATTTTTAAGAATATTTCATGCACTAAATTCTGTTACTGCTGAAAAGCAAAATGTAAAAAGTTGTAAAAGTATTTTATTCTTGTTCTAACAGCCTAACTGATGAGAAGTCAGTATCTCATCTTCTAAATCTGTAAATTTTCATTAAACTCTATAAATACTTTAAGAACACACTTTCTCATTCCTATTTGTACTGACTTTCATTAAACTCCTATTCATAACTGAATGGGGGATACTTTCAAAATCCCTTTATATCTGCAGTTTTTCATATAAGAATAAAAATTGAAAAAAAATTGTTTATCCGAGTACCTTGAGTTTAGCTTAGCTTGTCTTAGGTTGTGCTACGTCCTGCATGAATAAAGAGATACTGCCTACATCTCAACCATGAGTCCCTGGTTGTCTGTTACCCGCCCGTGAAGCCAGCCCGGCGAAAACAACATAACCCGTTGAAAACAACATCTAGCCCCTGCTCCCTACCTGCAGGGGGAAAGCTTCATGAATGGTGAAGAGGGTCTGCAGGTGTCTATCTTTCTCCGTCTCCATTTCCCCCCTCCCCTCTCAATTTCTCCCTGTCCTGTCAAATAAAAATAGAAAGAAAAAAAATAAAAATAAATAAAAATAAAAAATAAAATAAAAAAAAATTGTTTATCCTTGGTCTAATCTCACGTTTTCTATAATTCTGGGTAATCTTATCTGCCAAATATGCAATCATAAGTATGTAATCTCTAATACTTTATCCAGCTCAAAAAGTTACAGCATAAGTTATGTCTTGGTCAGCTTGGGGCATCACCACTCCAGACTAACTTATTCAGACAGACAGAGAAACAGAGACACACACAGAAAGAGAGAGAGAGAGAGAGAGAGAGAGAGAGGTGAGGAGAAGCTGACAGAGAGGGGAGAGAGAGCTGCCAAGGTTTGATCCACCTGGGATGTGTATAGCAAATGAAAGTACTATCAAGTGGGCAGTTTTGCTAGTTCTTAATGTCTTTGATATCAAACTATGAGGTAATGGATGGATGTTTGACTATACCCTTTTTTTAAATCTCTAATTCCATGTCCAAAGTGTACATTCCTTTTCAAAAATTCACAAATTCAGAAACTGGTCAAGCAGGTCAGATTCATCAATCAACACCTGAAACTAATTTGTTCTCTGTTTCTATACCCCAGTGCACTGGAGCCATCCAATATTTCACACTTCTCCTTAGTATATTCATACGCTTTCAAAAGTGTCACTTCTCATGATGTACAGTCTTTTAAATACAATGCTGTATCTGGTTAGCTAGAATTTTGCTCACTAATTCAGCATCCATGATTCATAACAACAATAAAAGAAAACCCCCAAACCATGTGATTGTCTAAAGATAGATGCATAGAAAGACTTTGATAAAATCCAACATTCCTTCATGGTCAAAACACTACAAAAAGTAGGATAGACAATTCTTGAACCTAGTGGAGTTCATATAAAGTTATCCTGTCAATGGAGAGAAACTGGAAGCATTTCCCCTCAGATCAGGTACTAGTTAGGGCTGCCCACTGTCACCATTACTATTCAACACAGTGTTGGTAGTTCTTGCCACAGCAATCAGGCAGGAGCAAGGAATTAAAGGCATACAGATTAGAAGAGAAGAAGTCAAACTCTCACTATTTGAAGGCGATATGATGGTATACATAGAAAATCCTAAAGAATCCAGCAGAACACTTCTGGAAATTATCAGGCAATATAATAAGGTGTCAGGCTACAAAATTAACATACACAAGTCAGTAGCATTCCTCGACATAAACACTAAGTCAGAGGAAGAAGAAATTCAGAAATCAGTCCATTCACTATAACAGCTTCTTTTTCTTCTTCTAGCAGCAAAAACAATAAAATATCTAGCAACAAAACGAACAAAATAAGTGAGATACTAGTATAGTGAAAATTATGAGTCACTATTCAAAGAAACAGTAAAAGAAACAAATAGAAAAGTATTTCATGTTCATGGATTGGGAAAAAAATTAACATTAAAATGAATATTCTAGGGGGCCAAGCAGTGGTGGAACTAGTTAAGTGCACACGGTACAGTGAGCAAAGACCCAGGTTCAAGCTCCTGGTCCCCATCTGCAGGGGGAAGCTTTGCGAGTGGTGAAGCAGGGCTGCAGGTGTCTCTCTGTCTCTCTCCCTCTCTGCCTCTACCTCCCCTTTCAATTTTTCTCTTTCTCTATCCATGAATATATAAATAAAATAAAAAAATGAATATTCTACTCAGAGCCATACACAAATTTAGTGTAATCCCCATCAAGATCCCACCATTTAAAAAAAATAAAAAGAGAATAAAACAAAAGCTACAGAAGTTTATCTGGAACCAGAAAACACCTAGAATTGCCAAAATATTCTTGAAGGGGAAAAAAAAACACGGATCTGGAGGTGTTACACTCTCAAACTTGAAACTATATTATAGAGCCATTGTCATCAAAGCTGCCTGGTACTGGAACAAAAACAGACACACCAACTGGTGGAACAGAATTGGCAGCCCATAAATGAGCCCCCACACCTATGGACATCTAATCTTCGACAAAGGTGCCCAAACTATTAAATGGGGAAAGGGGCGTCTCTTCAACAAATGGTATTGGAAAGATGTGTTGAAACATGCAGAAGAATGAAATCGAACCACTACATTTCACCAGATACAAAAGTAAACTTTTTGAGTCAACTTTGTCATAAAGTAAAATAAAAAATATGGGCTGTGGTCATTGAACATAATATGGCAGCAACAGCAAAAAAAAAAAAAAATCCTATTTTCTTACTTTTTAGAAGAAATCTAGCCATAATCTTTTTATCTGAAACTATTTTACTGGTCAAAGAAAAAAAAAAACAGCTTTCCTCTAAGTTTCAGCTGTGTCATGGCACAGCACCTAATGTAGAACATTGTAAACAATTAAATGATACAAGAATATTTCAGTAGGGTAGACAGAATAATGACTCACAAAGACGTAACAGCATAATCCTTAAAGCCTGTGAATTTAAGTGAATATAAATGCACTTGAAATATACGGTCAAGTGAAAAAAGGTTACCTTGAATTACACAAGTGAGTCAAATATAACTACAAAGGTACTTTCAAGATATCTTAGAAAAAGGAATTAGAAACGGAAGAGCCATGTACATGAGTCAAGTAGTGACATAACCCCAGAATCTGGAACAGGTAAGGACAGTTCAGAGATTGATCTTAACTCTAGAAATGGACCCACGTCATGAGGCAGTAGTCCTTCTACTAGGGATGTACCCAGGGAAAACAAAAGCACCTATCCCAAAAGGCCTGTGCACACCAGCATTCATAGCATCGCCCTTTGGAGTAGCCCAAACTTGGAAGCAACCCACAGTGATAATTTTGTTTCACTGATTCATCAATGTTCTTAGCAGAGCTTGTTACTTGTATCCCAACAAAAGCAGCAAATGTGGTTTTGACACTTACTGTTTATCAGATAATGACTTGGAGTTCTGTAACAAAGACTTTTGCTCTAATGGTTGATGTGATAGATACGAACAAGAAGAAGCCAAGCATCCAGTTGAGTAAGTTGCGTTAGGTCAATGAGGGTTTTGCAAAGCCCATAAATCACGCCAAGAACTACCTGCTTCCCTCTACTGCAGGAAAAATATTGTTCTGAATGCTCATCAAGGCTAAGTTCCGATTAGTTTGCTTCCTGACATAAACCTTCCTAAGAGACAAAGGGGAAGAGAATGGTTCTTGTGTGTACTGGTAAGGACATCTATGAAATGCATATCAACAGTTATGTTCAAAATAGTATAAATTGCATAATATAAGTCTGGGGAGCCTGTCTGTATATGGACCCAAGGTGTCTTTATTCTGCTCTAAATTTCTGCATACAGCAATGTAAACCCACAGCTCTCCACTACAGACTATTCATGCAAATGCCTCTGTTCTCATTCTGCTGCAGTTATTCAGTAAAATTCACAAGATTTAGAAATGTGGCCCAGCGTTGCACATTTCCTGTGCGGGCCTTGGATTTTTTGCCAAGTAAGAAATTCAAGGTATTGCGGTCTCAACTCTTCCCAAAAGATGCCTTTCAAAATCAATCAGGTGTCAATTACCCTTAATTGCTCTTTAGTTTTCCATCTCTCTTAAGCATCTATCATTTCTGACAAACTATTTGTTTATGGCTTTTGGCTAGAATAAGAACATCTTCTGCAGTGGCGTGTCAGGTTAGAAAGAAGCCAGTTCACAACACAGCCCGCGGGGCGCTCTGCTGTGTGGTGTGCGCACAGCCCGTGACTCTGATCACATGGCCCGCTCTGTCTTCTAGACCAAATAGTCTTACTAGAAAATCGTTGAAAGTCTTATCGCTATTAACAAGTATTTCCAAATTTTCAGAGACTTTTTTCCTACAAAAGTTACTACTCAAGCATTAAATTATCATGTTTTAGATTGAGAATGTGCATTATAAAGTATAACTTCTTAAATTTAAATTTGAAACTTTTTCAAAGTGTATGCATTGGGTTTCTCTCTCTCCATATATATATATTTATGTATATATATCCAGCTTAGCTAATGTTTTCTTTATTACTATTATTATTACCAAAAAGTGGTTTTTTACCTCAGGACCAGGAGATGCCCTGGTTGGTTCCCAGCACATCCTGTGTGCACCATGACACTGGGAGCTCAAGGATGCTAGAACACTGCTTTCATAGCTCTTCGTCTCTTTAATGGTTCTCCTCTGGGATTCTTCTTCCAGTTACTGGCTTAGGATGTTTACATTCCAAATGGATGGGCCCCAGGTCCTTAAGAAAAAAAAAATTCTTGGCTGAAAAATAAACAAGAGATTGGAAGAAATGTATATCTGAAAGGGCAGATAAAACTGAATAATTGAATTTTATTTAAATAAAATGTTCTCTTGCCCTGTCTTAGAGGACACTATGTCACTGTGGTGTCTCCAGGCCACTCAGTGCCGAACCCTTCCCGTCTGAAAGAGCAAGCTTCCTAGCGTGACGAAATCACACAATGACAGGCCCCAGCTTCACAAAATCAATCAATGAGTAGGTACACAGATACAAGTAAGTAAAAGCAAATGCAGTCAGTCTAGTTACGTTTTGGTGTTCCCTGGCCAAATCCTTGACACAAAGAGCTCCATTCTGGTTCTGCTGCTTCTTTGTCTAGCTCTAGATTTTACATAATTTCCTGTCAGGAGTGGTGTTACCTACTGGTAATGCTCATTGGGCTAAGAATTCAGTATTAAAAATGTCAGATATATTTATTTTACAAATTTCCCAAGCACGGTTCATCTCTCTTTTGACTTGATAGAGAGAAATTGAGAGGAGCAGGATAGATGATAGATAAATAAATAGATTATAGATATATGATAGGTAGAGAGATGATAGATAGACACCCGCATCACTAATTTGTGATATTCATGTTTTCCTCCTGCAGCTGGGGACCCGGGACTTGAACCTGGGTCCCCGTACGCTATAACATGTGCATTGAATCAGGTGTGCCACTCCCTGCCCCAACATTTCTCATCCTCTATAAAATAACCGTTCTGTGATGTAAGATGTCTGAAACTGATCATGGTGTTGAAGATCACTTTTGTTAGAGAAACAAAAATAGATGTATTCAAGGACTCAAACAGTCTCTGAAGGCAGATGAAATTTCAGAAATTTCTGACATACGTGCTGGCTCATTAAACTTCAGTGAGACATTTCAGGGACAAATGAAAGTAACTCAGTTTAAAAGCTTTTGAGCACAATGTGTTTATTTAGTTGATTGGGACAATCGTCTATATGGATGTGGACAGTGGGACATTCTTCCAAGCAAAAATCTAATTTGAATCATTTCAGTGTAAGGTCTTTAAGGATATTAGTGAAGCAGAGGTGAAGAATCTCAGAATATCAGTGACACGTCTCTGAAGTCATTCATGTACATAGATTCATGATTCTTCATTCTCATATTAATATTCCTCCAGAAATCCATGCCTCTCCTTAAATGAGTCGAAAGCACTTGACTGGATCAGACATAATACCAAATAACTTATTAGCTAACAGCTCTCACACATTCTACGATATTTCCAAGTTACTACACACGTTGTAGGCATTGGACCTGTTTATTGGGGACCTGGTGGTGGCGCACCAGGTTAAGTAACAAGTTCAAGCCCCTGGTCCCCGCCTGCAGGGGGAAAGTTTCAGGAGCGGTCAAGCAGGGCTGCAGGTGTCTTTTTCCCTCGCTATATCCCCTCCCCTCTTAATTTCTCTCTGTCTCTATCCAATAATAAATAATAAACCTTTCTAAAAATGCGTATCTCCCTATTTATTCTCTTAACAAACTTGAGGGATGATACATTAGCAAACTAACTTTTTAGGTGAATTGGTCAATTTGCCCAAATCACAGAACAAGCAGAAGCACAGGTGTGAACGTAGAGATTTCAGATTTAGAATCTACTTGTTTATCATTGAGTTACATAGCCACTATATTTAATAAGCTCAGAATTATTCAAGGTTGTTTTTCTGGTTTTTTTTTTCAAGATTAGGCAAATAACCTGCTAAATATGTGGTAGACTGATAGAAAAAAATCAAGATAAATCAATGAATTGTATATAGCAATGAAAACCAGAAAAATATATCATGACATTTCTGACAAGCATAGATCTATCTCTAATCTGCATCGACAGCTATATATATATAGCTTGTTGACCCTGGAGGTGGACATTTTTAGTAACTACATGATCCAAGATGTGACCTTAAGTAACTTCACGACTCAGTGGTCTTTAGGAACACAGAGAGGAATTTCCAAAGAGTGAGGCCCCTTAAAAAATAAGGTAATTAGACAAGTTTCATCATTGCTATGAAGAGAGATTTTTTTTTTTTTTTGGTATATGAAAATGTCTCTCACTCAAAGGCATTCTCCACCTAGACTTCAAAAGACTGCATGAAATCAGTTTTTGTTTTTTCTTTTTGACCAAGCCATAGTCTGGGATTGGAAGACTTTTCTTTCCCTATGGGAAAAATTTCATATTTACCTAAGAAAACTCATGAGAGAACAAGGTCATATTGATTTGTTCACAGCAATGAGGTGGCAACTATTTAGAGTTCAGTATGTGTCTCACTCGATTATGAATCATTCCACATGAAACTTAGTCTCTAAAATCATTAGCTGAGGTATAAATGTTTTCTATACCAAGCCAAAGATTAGAGATGGTAGAGATGATAGTTCTTCTTCTCCTTTTTTTAAATTTATTTTTATTTTTTATTATTATTTTATTTATTTATTTATTTTATTAATTTATTCCCTTTTGTTGCCCTTGTTGTTTTATTGTTGTAGCTATTATTGTTGTTGTCGTCGTTGTTGGCTAGGACAGAGAGAAATGGAGAGAGGAGGGGAAGACAGAGAGGGGGAGAGAAAGACAGACACCTGCAGACCTGCTTCACCGCCTGTGAAGCGATTCCCCTGCAGGTGAGGAGCCGGGGTTCGAACCGGGATCCTTACTCCGGTCCTTGTGCTTTGCGCCACCTGTGCTTAACCCGCTGCGCTACAGCCCGACTCCCCCCCCCCCTTTTTTTTTTTTTTTTTAATCTTTAGTTATTGGATAGAAACAGCCAGACACCAAGAGGGTAGGGGGAGCAGAGAGGGAGAGAAAGGAAAACACCTGCAGCTCCACTTCACCACTTGCAAAGGTTTCCCTCTGCTGGTCGAACCAGGGACTTGAACCCTGGTCCTTGAGCATTGTAACATGTGCACTCAACCAGGTGCACCACCGACCTGCCAAGAGGTGGTGATTCTTTTATAATAAAATATACCAAAGAAGGCTCAAGTCAGCTACCAAGACAGGTTGACATGACTCCAGAATTAATTTGGTCAAATCAAATCCAGTCTCCGTCTGTTATATGTTCCTCTTCTGCTTGGTCTATTGCAGAATCCTCATCTTCAAATCATTATGTTTATCTTCAAATCTCAGAATTTAAATATGCAACATCATTTCATATGTCTATGTAGAATGATCTCATTGTACTTTCTGTCCCTTCGCACTTATTGTACTAATATTTATGTGAATTACATTAACACAGTCTTCTCAGTTCAATTCTGTTACAATTATGGTACAGTTGTTAGTCCTGTTACTTTTTATTTTTCACTGATCTAATATATTCAATAAAAACAAGTTTGATTATAACAAATCGCTATATCAACAGCTAACAATAACCAAAATAACAATGGAAATGCTTACATAACAATAATAAATTACTCAGAAAGAAAAATAACATTCTACCAAGGACTTGGTTCTAAATAAAATTTTAATAAGTAAGCAATTTATGGGACAATTAAAAATATAGAAAAATTAAGTAAGAATATTTGAAGGAGCCAGGTGGTGACACACCCAGTTGAGTGAACATGTTACATTGAATAAGGACCCAAGTTCCATCCCCTGGTCCCCACCTGCAGAGGGAAAGCTTCACAAGTAATGAAGCAGGGCTGTAGCTGTCTCTCTGTCTGTCTCCCTCTCTCTCTCCCCCTTCACTCAATTTCTGGCTGTCTGTATCCAATAAATAAAGATAATTTAAAAATTTTAAATAGAGTATTTGAATAATATGGCACATGGACAATGTCAATAGTAGTATTAAAATAAATGTTTTTTCATCTTAATTCTTTCTGTTGTAGAGAGACATTGAGCCACCACAACACTGCTTCCCCTTCCCTGGATCCCTGCCTCACGGATCCCAGTGTCCTGTGCTCCCTGGTGATGCCAGCAACACAAGACCATACGTACGGCAAGGCGTCACTGGGTGAGCTCAGTCTTAACAATCCTTTGACTTTTTTTTTGAAATCTAAAATAGCTTTTATCTACAAATGGCTAAGCATGGGAATTTTAAAGAAATATATGTTAACAATAAACAACTCAGAAAGTGTCTCCCTAACTGTGTACAATTGCTTCAGAAAACTTAAAGCTACTTTAGAAAATATGTGAGTAAAGAGAGAAAAAAAAAGGCAATTTATTCAGGTTTCCATGGATTTCCTGTGTAGTCGGGGAACTGATTATCTTTTGTTCAAATTCTGAGCTTTAGTTTCTAGGACAACAAATGACAAGATGTTATTTCATTGAGGAACTAAAACATTGCTGATGAGTAATAGTATAAAATGAAGTGGGTTTTTTCAGTGTCTTCTTCAAATTTCCTTGAAAGACTTCTTTTATAATACACCTTAGAGAATTTAAACTAGGGTATACTTTTTGTGAGTGGTTGATGAATTTTGTTGCGTGTGAAACATCACCAAGCTAACAGATGTTATACGTACTATAAGATATAGGATTATTTTTATTTATATAAAGGAAACATTGACAAAACCTTAGGATAAGAGGGGTATAACTCCACACAGTTCCCACCACCAGAACTCCGTATCCCATCCCCTCCCCTGATAGCTTTCCTATTCTCTATCCCTCTGGGAGCATGGACCCAGGGTCACTGTGGGATGCAGAAGGTGGAAGGTCTGGCTTCTGTAATTGCTTCCCCGCTGAACATGGGTGTTGACAGGTGGATCCACACTCCCAGTCTGTCTCTCTCTTTCCCTAGTGGGGCAGGGCTCTGGGGAAGTGGAGCTCCAGGACATATTGGTGGGGTTGTCTGTCCAGGGAAGTCTGGTTGGCATCCTTCTAGCATCTGGAACCTGGTGGCTGAAAAGAGAGTTAACATACAAAGCCAAACAAATTGTGGACCAATCATGAAATCACTTTACATTTTAGACCACCACCTGGCTCAGAGTTGTAATATTTCTTCTATAGTTGCTTCATTTTTCCTAAACCTTATCATCCTCTCTTCACTCCTTACAACTCTTATTTTTTCATCTACTACTGATACTGTTTTCTAAGTGTGGTCAAGTTTTCTACTAGCTTTCCATGTGAGCATGACTCGCACTCAAAGAACATTTTACCTGTGGGTCTGAAAAAAAAATCTTTCAAAGTTTCAGTACCTTTGACTAAGAATCTCTTTTTTTTTCTTTTTTATTTAAGAAAGGATTAATTAACAAAACCATAGGGTAGGAGGGGTACAACTCCACATAATTCCCACCACCCAATCTCCATATCCCCCCCCCATAGCTTTCCCATTCTCTATCCCTCAGGGAGCATGGACCCAGGGTCATTGTGGGATGCAGAAGGTAGAAGGTCTGGCTTCTGTAATTGCTTCCCCGCTGAACATGGGCGTTGACTGGTTGGTCCATACTCCCAGCCTGCCTCTCTCTTTCCCTAGTAGGATGGACCCAAGCTCCAAGACACATTGGTGGGGTCTTCAATCCAGGGAAGCCTGGCCAGCATCCTGATGGCATCTGGAACCTGGTGTCTGAAAAGAGAGTTAATATATGAAGCCAAACAAATTGTTGAGCAATCATGGACCCAAAGCTTGGAATAGTGGAGAGGAAGTGTTAGGGGGGTACTCACTGCAAACTCTAGTGCACTTCTGCTTTCAGGTATATATTTTGCAGTAGTTTATGGATACGTGTGAACATATGCTCTCTCTCACAGAAACTGG
Source organism: Erinaceus europaeus (assembly GCF_950295315.1). Lineage (NCBI taxonomy): Eukaryota > Metazoa > Chordata > Mammalia > Eulipotyphla > Erinaceidae > Erinaceus > Erinaceus europaeus. The sequence continues at coordinate 1,995,484 of NC_080179.1, forward strand.
TGTATATCTAGGTTTTGGGACTTTGTTAGAAAGTGAACCACCTGAGATGGAATTAGAGTGTACTATGAAAGGAAAGGTCTCACCCGAGTAATGAAGCTGAAGGGTTGTCATTCCACACGTGAAGTCTCTGGACACAGTCTGAAGTGAAGCATGTTGAGGTGGCCATCGTTGTGTTGGTTAGGTTGTGATCTGCAGATGCAATATTATTTAATATGGATTGAGAGAGGCATACGGGAAAGTGGGCCCTATCCAAGGGTTCCAGGACTGGGGGAAGTAGAGGCTCTATAGTGGAGATGTGAGGTTCCTGCTGTCTTAGGGTTCAAAAAGACACTCAATAGTTAATGTTATCATCACATTATTTGGTAATTGGGTTAACTTTGAAAAGTCCTTTTGTTAGGGTTTGCTGTACAGTACCCAGTATCTTGTATATAGCTGTGCTATTGGATGCTTCTGATCTACTTGGTCTAGGCTTTTGAGAGAGTCTGCATATCAAATACACAGCCTATATATTAAAAAGATTCAGTTCGTGTTTTGAAAAACTTCGAGACATACAATTAATTTTCCCCCTCTCGTATTAATTAACTACTGATTTATATGACTACATTTTACTAGCAGTGTAAATAAACACCATTCCCACCACCAAAAGACTGTGACCCATCCCTCCCACCCACTCCCAACCCCACTGTCCCAGGAAGCTGCATGTCTACCCCTCACCACAGGGCTTTTACTTTGGTGCCCTACTTACAATTTGGTCAGGTCCTGCTTTTAGTTTCCCTTTCAGATCTTCTAAGTCAGCTTCTGTTGATGAGTGGGATCATCCCATACTCATCTTTATCTTTCTGACTTAACTCACTTAACATAATGCCTTCTAGCTCTGTGCAAGATGGGTCAGAGAAGGTGGGTTCATTGTTCTTGATAGCTGCATAGTATTCCACTGTGTATATATACCACAGCTTTCTCAGCCACTCATCTGTTGTTGGGCACCTGGGTTGCTTCCAGGTTTTAGCTATTATGAATTGTGCTGCTATGAACATAGGAGTACACACCTCTTTTTGGTTGGGTGTTATGGAGTCCTTGGGGTATATCCCCAGAAGAGGAATTACTGGGTCATATGGAAGGTCCATGTCTAGCCTTCTGAGAGTTTTCCAGACTGCTCTCCACAGAGGCTGTACCAATTGACATTCCCACCAGCAATGCAAAAAGGTTCCTCTGTCCTCACATCCTCTCCAGCATTTGTTGCTGCTGTCCTTTTTGATGTATGCCATTCTCACAGGAGTGAGGTGGTATCTTAGTGTTGTCTTAATTTGCATTTCTCTGACAATCAGTGACCTAGAGCAGTTTTTCATATGTTTGTTAGCCTTTTGGATCTCCTCTGAGGTGAATGTTTTGTTCATTTCCTCTGCCCATTTTTGGATGGGGTCATTTGCTTTTTTGGTGCTAAGTTTGCTGAGCTCTTTATATATTTTGGTGATTAGTTTCTTGTCTGATGTATGGCATGTGAAGATCTTCTCCCATTCTCTGAGGGGTCTCTTTGTTTAAAAGTTTCTTTGGATGTGCAGACTTTTCAATTTGATGTGGTCCCATTGGTTTGTTTCTGCTTTAGTCTTCCTTGCAATTGGGTTTGATTCATCAAAGATGTTCTTGAGGTGTAGGTGGGAAACTGTTTTACCAATGTTTTCCTCTAAGTATTTGATTGTTTCTGGTCTGACATCTAGGTCTTTGATCCATTTGGAGTTGATTTGTTTCTGGTGAGATAAAGTGGTTCAATTTCATTCTTCTGCATGTTACAACCCAGTTTTCCCAACACCATTTATTGAAGAGAGCCTCCTTCTTCCATTTAATCCTTTGGGCCCCCTTATCAAAGATTAGATGTCCATAGGTGTGGGGATTTATTTCTGGGCTTTCAATTGTGTTCCACTGGTCTGTGTGCCTATTTTTGTTCCAGTACCATGCTGTTTTGATGATGATGGCTTTATAATATAGTTGAAGGTCTGGGAGTGTGATGCCTCCATTTCTGTTTCTTTTCCTTAAGATGGTTTTGGCAATTCTAGGTGTTTTCAGGTTCCAGATAAATGATTGTAGTGTTTGTTCTATTCTCTTAAAGAAGCTTGGTGGAACTTTGATGGGTATTGCATTAAATTTGTATATGGCTCTGGGGAGAATATTCATTTTGATGATATTTATTCTTCCAATCCATGAGCATGGGATATCTTTCCATTTCTTGGTATCAGTTTCTATTTCCTTGAGTAGCGACTCATAGTTTTCAGCATACAAGTCTTTCACTTCTTTGGTCAACTTTATTCCTAGGTTTTTGATTGATTTTGCTGAAACAGTAAATGGGAATGATTTCTGGATGTCTTCTTCTTCAGATTTAGTGTTTGCATAAAGAAATGCCACTGATTTTTGTACATTGATTTTGTAGCCTGATACCTTGCTATATTGCCTAATAGCTTCCAGTAGTTTTCTGCTGGATTCTTTAGGTTTTTCTATGTATACTATCATATCATCTGCAAGTAGTGAGAGCTTGACTTCTTCCCTTCCAATCTGTATTCCTTTGATTTCTTTCTCTTGCCTGATTGCTATGACAAGAACTTCCAATACTATGTTGAAGAGTAACGGTGACAGTGGACAGCCCTGTCTTGTCCCCGATCTGAGGGGGAATGCTTTCAGCTTCTGTCCATTGAGTATGATGTTGGCTGTAGGTTTGCTATATATAGACTGCTCTATCTTGAGGAATTTCCCATCTATTCCCATTTTTTGTAGAGTTTTGAGCATGAATGGGTGTTGGATTTTGTCAAAGGCTTTCTCTGCATCTATTGAGATAATCATGTGGTTTTTGGCTTTTCTTTTATTGATGTGGTGAATGACATTGATTGACTTACAGATGTTGAACCAGCATTGCATTCCTGGGATGAATCCCATTTGGTCATGATGAACAATCTTTTTGATATGTTGCTGTATCCGGTTGGCCAAGATCTTGTTTAATATTTTGGCATCTATGTTCATCAGAGATATTGGTGTGTAGTTTTCCTTTTTTGTTCTGTCCCTATCAGCTTTTGGTATCAGGGTGATGTTGGCTTCATAGAAGGTGGAAGGGAGTATTCCTGTTTCTTCAAACTTATGGAAAAGCTTAAGAAGTATGGGTACTAACTGTTTCCTGAAAGTTTTGTAGAATTCATTTGTGAAGCCATCTGGTCCAAGACTTTTGTTGTTGGGGAGGTTCTTAATAACAGTTTCAATTTCTTTGTCTGTGATTGGTGCATTTAGATTTTTTAGTTCTTCTTGGTTCAGTTTTGGAAGGGCATATGCTTCTAGGAATTGTTCCATTTCTTCCAGATTCTCTAGCTTGGTGGCCTATAGTTCTTTATAGAAGTTTCGCAGGATTCTCTGGATTTCTGTGGTGTCAGTTGTGATATCTCCTGCATCGTTTACAATTCTATTAATTTGAGTCCTCTCTTTTTTGGTTGGTGAGTCTGGCTAGGGGATTGTCAATTTTGTTTAATCTTTCAAAGAACCAACATTTGGCTTCATTGATCTTTTGTATGGTTCTTTTATTTTTGATGTTGTTTATTTCTGCTCTAATTTTAGTGATTTCTGTCCTTCTGTTTGCTTTAGGGTTCCTTTGTTCCTCTTCCTCTAAGTCCTTCAGGTGTGCAGTAAGGTTGTTCATTTGAGCTTCTTCTTGGTGTTTAGTATGTGATTGTATGGCTATAAGTTTCCCTCTCAGTACTGCTTTAGCTGTGTCCCAAATATTTTGATAGGTTATGTCTTCATTTTCATTTGTGTCCAGGAACATTTGAATTTCCTGCTTGAGTGAATCTCTGACCCAGTGGTTCTTAAGGATTATGTTGTTTAGTTTCCAAATTCTGTGACTTTTAATAATTGTCTGTTGTTAAATGTTAGTTTTACTCCACTGTGGTCTGAGAAGATACTTGGGATGATTTCAATGTTCTTGAATTTATTGATGCTGTCTTTGTGGCCTAACATGTGGTCTATCCTTGAGTATGTGTTATGTGGATTTGAAAATAAGGTGTATTCCAGTTTTTTGGGGTGAAGGACTCTGAAAATGTCCAAGAGGTCTAGTCTGTCAATCTCTTCATTCAGTTCTCTTGTATCTTTGTTGGTTCTCTGCTTTGTTGATCTGTCTAAGTGTAAGAGTGGGGTATTGAAGTCTCCCACTATTATTGTATTACTATTGATGTATTTTTGAAATTCTTCCAGTAAGTGCTTGACATATTTAGATGGTCCCTCATTGGGTGCATAGATGTTAATGATTGTTAAGTCTTCTTGGCTGATTGATCCTCTAATCATTATGTAATATCCTTGTCTGCCTTTTATTACTTTATCTAATTTAAAATCTATTGTATCTGAGATGAGAATGGCTGTTCCTGCCCTTTTTTGTGGTCCGTTTGCCTGTATGATAGTTTTCCATCCTTTCACTTTAAGTCTGTGTTTATCTTGTTGTGACAGATGGGATTCTTGTAAGTAGCATATGGTTGGATTATGTTTTCTGATCCATCCCCCAACTCTGCGCCTTTTGATGGGTGAGTTTAAGCCATTGACATTTATTGATATTATGGATTTAATGTATTGTAGTGCCATTGTTGAAAAAAAATTTTTTTTGTTTGCTCTGATATATTGCCAGTATTATAGTGATGTTCTTGTTTATAAGAGGTCTTTTAAAACCTCTTTCAGGGCTGGTTTGGTGATGGTTGCCTCCTTTAACTGTTGTTTGTCTAAGAAGGTTTTGATCCCTCCATCTAGTTTGAATGAAATTCTAGCAGGATATATTATCCTTGGTTGAAACCCTTTTTCATTCAGGGCTCGATAGATATCTTGCCATTCTCTTCTGGCTTTTAGAGTTTGAGTGGAGAAGTCTGCAGATAATCTTATGGGTTTTCCCTTGTATGTGACTTTTTGTTTCTCTCTTGCAGTCTTTAGGATCCTTTGTTTATCCTTACTCCTTCTCATTGTGACTATGATGTGTCTTGGTGTCCTCAGGTCTGGGTTGATTCTGTTTGGTACTCTCTGGGCCTCTTGAATCTTGATGTCCTTTCTGTTATTCAGTTCTGGGAGGTTTTCTTCTATTATTTCCTCTAGAATGTTTGCTTCCCCTTCCTCTTTCTTCCTCTGGCAGGCCAATTATATGAATGTTACTTCTTTTGAGATCATCCCATATGTCTCTGTTGTTGTTTTCAGTGTCTCTCAATCTCTTTTTAAGCTCTTTCACCTCTTTCTTCGTTTTCTCTAACTCATCCTCTGTCTGACTAATTATGTTTTCTGCTTCTGTTAGTCTGCTTTCCCTTGCCTCAGCTTCTTTCTTCATTACAGCTATTTCAGCTTTCAGTTCTCTAATTGCCTCAAGATAATCAGTATTTTCCTTGGGGGTCTCAACTGTTGTTTCCCTAATACTGCCATTCCTTTCCTCCAATGTTGTTTTCATTTCTGTGATTAATAAGTTTATTATTGCTTGCATACTTTTCTTATCTATGGTTACTTCTGGCTGATTTTTAGTTTCTTCTGGGCTCTTGTCTTCATTCATTGGAGTAGCAGTTTTATTTGTTTTTGATGCACCCATTTTTTTTATTTATGTGTTTCTTTTTTTATGCTCTGTTGTTCCTCAGTTGTTGTGTCTTGAGTACAAGCAACACTGTACTGAATACCTTTATGACAATTGCACTCACCAACCTCAGGAATTACAGTAGCAACTGAAGCAAGTATTGAACTGAAGCAGTTTAATCACTACCAGTTAGCCAGACAATTTCTCCAGTTCCTGAAAAAATAGTAACCAAATCCCAGTGAGGAAGAAAGAGAAAAGAAAGAAGGGATAGCAAGGATAGACAGTTACGCAAATCTACTCTCCACTGTATATTCTAGGGGTAACAAGAGGGGAAAAGGAAGTAGAGCATAGATACACACATAGAGAGTCCACTCTGAGTCAGATTTCTTCCCCAAAATAACTCACAAATTCAGAAAGGCAAAGAAGAAGGAAGAAGTATATGACAAGATTAAAAAAAAAAAAAGAAAAAAAAGAAGAAAGAGACAAGAAAGAGAAAAGAGTAAAGATAAGAAAAAGAGCTGTAATTAAAGAACAGTGAAAGGAAAGGTTTTTTTGATTACTTTATTTTTAATTTAATTTAATTTAATTTTTTTAATTAGCTAGGAGGAGGAGGGAGGGGATAGTCTGTAGAGGAGGTAGGAGTAACGAGACAAGTTCTTTCCACAATAGATAAGATGCCCACTATCCTAGCAATGAAAGATACCCTAAGAGTTAATTCTGATCAACCTAAAGGGGGGGGGAGATATATGCCTTTATATAATATTAATAATAAAATAGTGCAGGGTAAAAAGAAAAAAAAAAAAAACCCTGTCACAGATTACCTCAAACCTTGTGATCAGAGGCAGCTGATTGTTAAGAAAGAGAAAAACAAACAAACAAACAAAAAAGCCTCAGGACTAGACAAGGATAGCTGAAATAGACAGTTAAGCAAATCTACTATCCACTGTATATTCTAGGGGTAGCTAAAGGAGGAAGGGAAGTTGAGCAGAGACACTCACAGTGAGAGTCCATTCTGAGTCAGAATTCTTCCCCCAAATAATTCCCAAATGTGTATCAGTGAATTCAAAAAAGCACACTATTTGGTGGTGTTGGGGCTGGGGCCTGTGGCTTTGGAAGCTGTAGGATTAAGGAAGAAAGGATGACAAGAATGAGAAAAAGAAAAAAAAGAAAGAGAAAAAAGAAAAAGATAAGAAAAAGAACAGTCATAAAAGAGCGGTGAAAGGAAAGATTTTTTATTTATTTATTTATTTTTAATGATTTAATTAGCTATGTGGGGTGAGGTGGGGGGTTTGGCTACTTAGAAAGAAAAAAGGCCAGAGGTTTCAGAAGGGTATAGACTTAGAATGAATGATTCTCCCTGAAGCTGGGGACCGGGTCTTGGTCCTGCATCCTTGCACACTGCAAGGTGAGCACTTAACCAGTTGTGCCCCTGCCTGGCCCCTGAGAATCTTCTTCCTGTGTTTCTGCCCATCTTCTATCCATATCTGCCTCTTCGATCGCCAGTCTCTTTGTGCAGAACCTACCACTGTGCTTCTAATATACTGGGTTTGTGTGCAGACAGATGTGTCAAGTATAAACACTTCATGGCCATACATGGCATGGTAAAGCCACCCATAGCTGCATGACCTCTCTCATCACATGCAGACCACTCTGCAACAGACTTGCTATCTCCACTTCTAGCTATTCTGTTAGATTCTTTGTTAACCCTGCCGGCCCTGATCTTTCCCCAAGGATGTAAACATAAGTCAGGGATATCAGATAAGACAGGCTTCCTGTAACCCGAAGGCTGCTGGCTAATGTCTGTGTTTGCCCTGATGTGGCCAAAACACCCCCCTGGAGGGGGGTGGAGGCAGAACTCCAGAAATAAGAAAGAATTTTTGACATGTCTAGTATAATACATAGCTTCTAGTGATTAAAAAAAAAGTTCAGCAGAGAAATAACAAGTATTGTAATTCAGAGATCTATCAAAAATTCAGAGATTCCTCAACAATGAATCTTTGTAGATTTCTAGTGTAGACTCATTTTTTTCTATAGAATTTCCCCCCCTCAGTTGTTTTGCCTTTTTTATCTAGGGCAGCTTCCAATGTGTTTCTGTAGGTAGTGCTCTGGCTGTAGTGATGAATTCTATCCTGTCCTGTCCTGTCCTGTCCTGTCCTGTCCTGTCCTGTCCTGTCCTGTCCTGCCCTATCCTATCCTATCCTATCCTATCCTATCCTATCCTATCCTATCCTATCCTATCCTATCCTCTTTTTTTTCTTTTTCTTTTCTTTTATTTTCTATCCTATCCTATCCTATTCTATTTTCTATTCTATTCTATTCTATTCTATTCTATTCTATTCTATACTATTCTATACTATTCTATACTATTCTATACTATTCTATACTTCTATTCTATTCTATTCTATTCTATTCTATTCTATTCTATTCTATTCTATTCTATTTTCTGTTCTATTCTATTCTACATTCTATTCTAATCTATTCTATATTCTATTCTTTCTATTCTATATTCTGTTCTATATTCTATTCTATCCTATCCTATCCTACCCTACCCTACCCTACCCTACCCTATCCTACCCTACCCTACCCTACCCTACCCTACCCTATCCTATCCTATCCTATCCTGTCCTATCCTATCCTCTTTTCTTTTCTTTTATTTTCTATCCTATCCTATCCTATTCTATATTCTATTCTATTCTATACTATACTATTCTATACTATTCTATACTTCTATTCTATTCTATTCTATTTTCTGTTCTATTCTATTCTACATTCTATTCTAATCTATTCTATATTCTATTCTTTCTATTCTATATTCTGTTCTATATTCTATCCTATCCTATCCTATCCTACCCTACCCTACCCTACCCTACCTTACCCTACCCTACCCTACCCTACCCTACCCTACCCTACCCTACCCTACCCTACCCTACCCTATCCTATCCTATCCTATCCTATCCTATCCTATCCTATCCTATCCTATCCTATTCTATTTTATAATGCTAGAAGCTGACGAAGAGGGTAAAAGGCAAAAAGATAAACTATGGGAGCATGATGGGGCCTTGCTTGTCCCAGAAAGGGTGATGCACGCGGAGTGGGTGAGCTCTTGCACCCTGACCTCACTGCTGTTAGTGTCATAGGTGAGGACACGTGCTTACAGGGCCAAGTCTGTCTCTCCTGGGATGCAAACAACATTGCAGCTCTCTCGAAAGCTGATTCCATCCAAGAAGTTCTCTGCTGAGTCCGTGTGGGACTTGGCCAGGCTGGCTCCCGTGGGTTCAGTTGTGAGTTTTTGTTTTCTTGGTCCTAAAGGTGAGTTTCTGTGGGCAGGTCAGCACCGGGCCTCCTGAGGATGGTTCCTGAGGCTGACCTGTCAGTTCTCCCCTGCTTTGCCCTGCTCCAGTGCTGCTAGCCTTGTCGTGCTGCTGATAACCGCACCGCACCGGGGTTCAAGCTCAGAGTGTTTGCTTACTCTCCCCCCCCACACCCCCAACCATTGTCTGTACAGTTACTCACCTTGAGAAACCACTTTGTAGTGGGGGGAGCATAAAGGTTCTGCAGAGATTCTGCTGTCTGTGGCTCAAAGGTCCCAGGTTCAATCCCTACACCACCATAAACCAGGGCTGGGCAGTCTTGTGGTTAGTATTATTAATAAAGACCATATAACTTCACGAATATCATCCTGAGTAAGTGTGAGATACTTAAGAAGACTATTAAGAAGTAAAAAATGACACATTAATTTTAGTTAAGAACACAAATTTTCCTAAAGGAAGAAAAAGACAGTGAAAGAGAAAGAGGAATTAAGAAAGAGGGAAATGAAGGATGAAGGAAGGAAGGAAGCAGTTTTGTGTTTACCAGGTCAATTTGATGGTTTTCTAATTAGGTGTCCAGTTATGTTTTTTATTTTATTGTTAATTTTACAGTTATTTTAGGAAGCATGTCTTGTTAGTGATTACTGCAACTCTGGAAGGCCCAAATTCTAGAGTTTATTTAGTAGCAGTGAATCAATATTGACTTTATTTATCTATTTATTTATTTATTTATTTATTTATTTATTGCCTCCAGGGTTATTACTGGGGTTTGGTGCCTGTACTACGAATTCACTGCTCCTGGAGCCTGTTTTTCCCATTTTGTTGCCATTGTTGTAGTTGTGGTTGGTGTTGTTGGATAGAACAGAGAGAAATTGAGAGAGCCGGGGAAGACAGAGGGGGGGAGAGAAAGGCACCTGCAGATTTAGCATCATTGCTTGTGAAGCCGGGGGCTTGAACAGGGATCCTATTGCCGGTCCTTGCTCTTTGCGCCTTGTGCACTTAACCCAATGCACTACCACCCAGCCCCCAATATTGACTTCTTATTTGCAACAGATATGCCCTATTAATGAAACTTGTTAATAACAACTGGTGGAGTTGTAATAACAACTGGTGGAGATTGGGGTGGAGGGCTGGAGGGGGCATGAGAATGCTATTTTCTGTAAACTCAAAACCTAAAATCTGCTAGCTAGCTGAATAAAAAATGTCTTACATCATAAAATTAAACTCTACTAGTTTATAATGACATTAATTGATAAAATATTATAAACATATTTTAATGTAATGCTAATGTACCAATATTATAGCCCTACGAAGTAATGAAAGTTCTGACTTGTTTTATTAGTTTACTTTTTTGAGTTGGTTTAAAAAAGGAAAAAGCGTTTTTTGTTTTTTTTTTTTAGCAGTAGCTTTCCTGATTATCTTAGTATCCAATTTCATTTATTTTGAGCATGATGTGATTTCTCTACAGTGTCACTGCATTCCTGTAGGCTGCAGAATGTAATAAGAACTGATATCCATGGGTAGACGTTTTAATAGGATAAATTAATTTGAATGTTCTCTCCACTGTTTGTTTTCTTCCCTTCCTTTGATATCTGATAATAGGAAATACATTATTTTGAAATGTTAAGCGCCACGGGGATTTTTAATAAGCATCATTTAATTATCTTATTCCATGATTATCATAAAGGAGATGAAGCCACGTTTATGGAACTATATCTAGTTTTATTATGAATAAAGAAAATGTCACTTTGTAATATCAACTCAGAAAAGTGTGTATATTTCTTATCCTCAAAATTAAGCATGGTTCTTATGCTACCAACACTTCCTGCCTGATAAGAAACCAGTGCTGTGGTAGGAGATGTGAACGTTTTGTTTCCTTGCTAAACTGTCTGCCCTGTGTCTTGTATGTTCTAAACACGAGTCACAAAAACTTTCTGAGAGCGTGCACATGTCCTGCATTGCACCTCTGAGCAACATACGGCAGTTGGTCGCCTGAAAGATGATTAGTGTGAATGAACAACTAAACTTACAGGGGGCCGGCAGTAGTGCAGCAGATTTAGCGCACGTGGTGCAAAGCTAAATACGGGCATAAGGATCCCAGTTCGAGCCCCCGGCTCCCCAGCTGCAGGGGAGTCGCTTCACAGGTGGTGAAACAGGTCTGCAGGTGTCTGTCTTTCCCCCTCTCTGTCTTCCCTTCCTCTCTCCATTTCTCTCTGTCCTATCCAACAACAGCAATAGCAGTAACAACAACAACAACAACAAATTTAATAAAATGAGAAAAATGGCCTCCTGGAGCAGTGGATTCATAGTGCAGCCGCCAAACTCTAGCAATTACCCTGGAGGCAAAAATACATAAATATTCAACAAATATAGTATAAATTTAAGTATCTATAGCACAGGTGATATGAAATGTGATTCTGCAGGTCATTCCCATCCTCTAAAAGGAACAATACTGACCTCTAAGCTATTCATTTAATTAATATTACTCACATACTATTTCTATTTTACTGTGAAGCTTCTTGTTAATGAATATTACCAATAAATATCATTGGACTTTAAAAATGTGGTCTTGTGTAAATATGAGCTACATCATATATTTTAGTTAAGAACCAAAGTTTTCTTAAAGTAAACAAGAAGAAATCCATTTTAAAAATTATTAAGTGAAATTAATGACTTCACTGGACTTACTCCATATAGACTCATTTAACTTCCTGTATTCTTCAGAGGCAGACAAATTCATCCCCAAATGGGAATGGAATTATTGAAGCCCAGTGAGCTTTTGTAAAACAGACAACTGTTAAGTAGTCTAGTCGGCATTTTTACCCACGTCGGTCTGTATATATCTTCATGTTTTTCCATAAAATTTGAAGTAAACTAAAGCCCTCTGACTACAGTGTGTTAATTTAATGCCTTAAAAAATATATAAATCTGATATGGCTGTCATGCAAAAAAAATAAATAAATCACAGCTTAGCTGTGTGAAACAGTAGAGTCTGATGGTCCCTGAATAGGCACACTTGATTTTCAGATGGTCACAACAACATCAGCATCATGAACCCCGCTTAGCTCTGGCTGATGGTGGTACTGGGGTTTGAACCTGGAACCTCAGAGACTCAGACATGAAAGCATTTTTGCATAACCATTATACAATTTCTCCAGCCCTATTGGTATGATTGTTTTCATTATTGTTATTATTATTTTCATCTAGCAATGTCAAGAGTTTTTTTCCTTCTAATGTCTTTTACATTTACGTAAAGTTAAATTAGCTCCCATCTTAATGTCCTCCTTTTAACTTAATTACTCCTTTGAAAGATCACCCTCAAAATGCAGACTTATTGTGAAATACTATGTTTTATGAATTTAACATCTGAATTTTGTGAGGGTTTAATTCAGTTAACAACTATAGACAGTTAAACTCTATCTCTTGGACTATATAAAGAAACATTAACGTAACTCTAATTTTAAGTAATGAAAAATTTTATTATTTTATATGATTTTATTATTATGAGACTATCAATAGAGATAGCAAACACGTTATCAACAAATTATCTGAATATAACTATATCTATGAATTAATAAAAATATGAATTTGTCTAAATTAGAAAGACCAAATGACTATTCCTAGACTGATGACTTGGAAGATATTCTAAGTAAACAAAATATGTATTTAAAGTATAAAATAAATTTTTCTTCACAATGGTCTTTAGATGACCATACAATGAAAAAGAAAAAAAACCAAAAACTCTTAAGATGTTTTTATGTAAATTACATTTCCCAGGAACTAAAAGCATTTCAAGGCAATTTACTTTTTTGTAAATAGTCAAAAAATTGTGAGTTTTATATTGTTTGTTCATGACCAGAAACAAGGGGATGAGTGAGGATGGAGGCAAACAGATGTGCAGCAGCCTGGACTGTGGTAGGATGGAGAAGAAATGGACTGTCAAGCATGAGGTCCAGAGTTCCAGTCCTGCATTACAGTTTCCATAGTGATGTTCTGCTTCTCCAGCCTCATTTTCACAAATACACAGATAAAGAAAGAGAGACGCCTGCAGACAAGAAATGGACTGTCAAGCATGAGGTCCAGAGTTCCAGTCCTGCATTACAGTTTCCATAGTGATGTTCTGCTTCTCCAGCCTCACTTTCACAAATACACAAATAAAGAAAGAGAGACGCCTGCAGACCTACTTCCCTGTTTTGACGCTACCCCCTGCAGGTGGGGAGCCTGGGGCTGAAACCAGGATCCTTGTGCCAGTCCTTGTGCACTTAACATATGGTTGAAGCTTGTAACATTTTACTTACAAAATGAATTATCAAGTAAAATGTCTTTGGAACATATCTCTGTCTATGAATCCACCTGTCTAAATTTTTCTATATTTTTGGTAACAAAAAAATTAATTATATTGAAACACAGTACTTTTAACTGTACTACCTTTTATCCTGTCTGCAATATTTTGCAACTTATTCCACTCTGGAATCTTAAAGCACCACTTTTGGAGGTAAACAACGTTTTTCGTCTCTGTTCCATCATCCTCTTATACCCCCACTGCTGGCTTCCGTGTCACGTTGACATGCATGCATTTCAATGGTCCTGCTAGTGGTTCCCAGTGCTTTCCAGGATCATAGCAATGGACAACACTTGACGTCTCATCAACCAATCTGGTCCCCTACGCCTACACTGAACTTCTCTGTTCCAGACTCTTGGAAACAGAGCTGGCAGTCAGCTGAGGTCAAGAACAAACACCTCATCACAGACCCCTGCGAGCGTCCACCCGGCTTTGACCTAGCACGTTATGATCGGGCCCTCCTCAATCGCTATCGAACAGGCCATGGCCGGTGCGCCACTATGTTCCATTGCTGGGGAGCCAGAGACGACCCGAACTGCCCCTGCGGCTCCAGACAGACTATGACCCACAGAGTCAACGACTGCCACCTCTCCAGATTCAAAGGAGGTCTCGAAACTTTATATCAGGCTCAACCTGATGCTGTTGACTGGCTACGGAAGAAGGGCAAACACTAGAAGAAGAAGAATAGCAATGGAGGCTTGTAGCATTATCCCACACCTGCCACCACAGCTCTGTGACACTCAGCTCAAGACTTTGCTCTTCTCACTCTACTAGGCGGTCACTTCTGATTATGCTCTGCCTGTTTTTTTTTAACTTTTTATTTTTGTTATTATTTTACTTGTAATTTGTTTTGTATCATTTTATTTATTTCTTTATGTATTATTATTAGATAGAGACAGAGAGAAATTGAGAGAGGAGGGGTAGAGAGAGAGAGAGAGTAAGCAGCCCTGCTTCACTGCTCCTGAAGCTTCCCCCCTGCTGGTGGGGACCAGGGGCTTGAACCTGGGTCCCTTTGCATTGTATGTGAGCGCTCAACCAGGTGCACCACTGCCTGACCCCCTTACTTTACTTTACTGTTAAAAACTTGTATTGAGTGTCCAAATGGACTAGACTAGCATGAAAGACTTACAGGTGTGGCTAAGCTTTTGCAAATTTTCAAGTATTAAACATCTTCCAAATCAGCCTGGTTTTTGAATAGTTGTTGTTATTTCATCTGATGTGTCCTTGGAAGGACACCTGTTTCAACACACTATGCTTCCTTATGATTTGAAATTTCTGCCCATTAGCTCCCAATTTTAGTATATAGCTACACCCAGCTTCCAAGAGAAGAAATGGAGAGATGATGGGTTTAATCCCTCATCCCTGGCCAAATGTATATAATTCCCTCTTTCACACATGACAGGCTATTGAAATACCGATTCAGAACTGTGTGCCATGAGCCATAATGGGACGGCAGTGTAAGCATTTGGACTGTTGATTTGCAGCACACAGACAAAACCCTGTTGTTTAGCAGATGCTAAACAGAGTTCTTGAAATCAATAAACTTGGAGGTGACTATGCACATTTGAAATATTTGTGTTTGAGATCATTAAAAAAATGACACGAGCAATAGCAAAATAATAAACGAGAAGCCACATCCTTTGCTAAATGTTTTATATTTTAGGAAATACATCATTTCAATCAACAACCTTCCAAAATATCTCCTTGAAGCAAAAGAAAATAGAAAATAACGTCTGGGGAGTCGGGTGGTAGCTCAGCAGGTTAAGTGCACGTGGCGCTATGAGGAAGGATCCCGGTTCAAGTCCCCGGCTCCCCACCTGCAGGAAGTCGCTTCACAGGTGGTGAAGGATTAACCTTCACCATTAACCTTCACCATCTTTCAGGATTAACCTGCCCATCATTGCGGCATCATCTCCAGAGATCCCTTTAGGGACGTGAAGTCACAATGTGGACAACCACTTCTTAGGATGGTTTAAAGTAGAATGATACAGAGTTTGCAAGCTGAAACGTGACAATAAGGTATCAGTCCATTTACTGAAAGTCTAAG
Organism: Erinaceus europaeus; assembly: GCF_950295315.1. Classification (NCBI taxonomy): domain Eukaryota; kingdom Metazoa; phylum Chordata; class Mammalia; order Eulipotyphla; family Erinaceidae; genus Erinaceus; species Erinaceus europaeus. The sequence goes on from NC_080179.1 coordinate 2,010,741, forward strand.
GTATTTAGTGGTTTTGATCATAAACCAGGAAAAGAGAGCTGAGTCGCTGACTTGAAAAGTAGTTCGCTTCTGTTTTCTGTATGTACAATGGCAGGTGTTTATTATTTGTTAGGAATCATTTTCTAGTAATGTTTTTAACAGGAGAAGCACTATTCTGACCTCTAAAATGCCATGCTTTAAGGATAAAATGCCTTTTATGATATGTTTTCCTAAGAGCAATTCACCTTGGAAAAGGTGAGCTTCTGTCAAATGTCTGTGCAAACACACTGATCAGACCTTACGGCAGTGTTTGAAAGCACCATGGACCAACAGAAAGAGGACTTGGTGAGAAGGCAATTTCCCCAGGCTGTTCATCTTTCCTCAAACAAAACAAGAAGAAAGAAAGCAAGTTTTGAATTGACCTCAGCAAATGGATTGTAGCTACTTACCTCTTTCCAGTGAAATATGAAGCAATCTTGCTATGATGTGGCTTCTCTGTGAGATATGAATAGTTTTATTAGACACATTATAAAAACATATTGTCTGTCTTCTTAAGGCACACTAATATAATTATTAATGCTTTTATTTTCATGGGTGTTTAATTTGTGACAGAAAATATTTATTTTTATTTTTTAAATTTTATTAGTGATTTAATAATGATTAACAAAAGTCATGGACCCCTTGGAGCATACTTAAAATAGACTTCCTAGCTTCTCTTCACAAGAACACCCAAGTTTCATCTGCTTGTTCCTATTTTTGAGTTTCTGTTTATTGAAAATTTTCCTGGGGCCAGACTTCAGTAAGTTTTGCCTGAGCCTGACAGCTAACATGCAGTTGGACTAAAAGTACAGTCTGGGAAGATGGTGTCAGAATGGAGAAAGCTGGATTAGGGGAAACAATAGCTCCCAAACTAGAAGAAAGTCTATGGATAAAATTAACTGTTTACAGGAGTCCGGAGGTAGCACAGCAGGTTAAGCGCACACGGCATAAAGCATGAGGACCGGTGTAAGGATCCCGGTTCGAGCCCCCGGCTCCCCACCTGCAGGGGAGTCACTTCACAGGTGGTGAAGCAGGTCTGCAGGTGTCTGTCTTTCTCTCCCTCTCTGTCTTCCCCTCCTCTCTCCATTTCTCTCTGTCTTATCTAACAACGACAACATCAACAACAATATAATAACTACAGCAACAATTAAAAAAATTAAATGTTTACCCCATTGATCTGACCCAGGGCCCGTGTCTATTCACATCAGCACTGGAGCCTGTGTGGCCTCCGAGTCCCTGTCAGCCTGAGTTCACAGTCCATGGTCACAGCTGGAACCTTCTAGGCTGCTCTCATGTCAGGACCCGTCTTCCTTGAGGGGCAGAGCAGGTTGACCAGCATCCCCTTCAGAGAGTGGGGAGTCCCTGCCATGGCTGCTCTCCAGTGAGGGCAGGTCCTGGAGAGGCCCCAGGAGGGCTTATGATGACGTTCCTGATGGAGGTGACCCTCACCCTCTACCTCATGATTACCAATCTCTTTCTCCATGACCCCCTCCATCTCTCTCTCACTTGACTTGAAAATTTTTTTTATTGTTGTAGTAATTATTGTTGTTGTTGGATAGGACTGAGATAAATGACGAGAGGAGGGGAAGACGGGGGGGGAGGGGGGGAGACAAACACCTGCAGACCTGCTTCATCGCTTGTGAAGTGACTCCCCTGCAGGTGGGGAGCCGGGGGCTCGAACCGGGATCCTTATGCCGGTCTTTGTGCTTTGCGCCACGTGCGCTTAACCTGCTGCGCTACTGCCTGACTCCCTTGACTCGCATCTTTTAGATGCTAGGAACTCCATATGATTGATGAGACCCAAAGAGAGGCTTAAGATCATGAAAATCTTTTTACTCTCAGTATAGCTTTTCTTTAAAAAGAAAAAAAAAAGGCTTGTCTATGAATAAAATTCACAAGACTGTCCATGCTTCAGGGATTATGTTGCTCCAAGTACTTCTTAGAGCTTCATTTTAGAGCAGGAGAAAATGCTGTGATCCTTGCAAACTTCACTGATTCTTCCAGCATAAATGCCTAATTTATGATAGAGCCAGGAAAACGCTGGAGTGTTAAAGATACAACTAGAAGGTGAGAGGGACTCAGGCTAAAGGCACAAAAGTAAGTGTCCACTGCTGAATTTCCATGTTGTTGTTTTTAATTCTTTCATTTCAGGAAGTATGGAAATTTCCAGACACGTTTCAGGATGAAATCCACAAGTCAGTAAGCAGTACACATGATCCTGCAGAAACTAGATGTGTAAAATTAGTGGGGCCAGACTGTGGCACACCTGGTTAAGTGCACACTCTACAATGTGCAAGGACCCAGGTTCAAGGCCCTGCTCCCCACCTACAGGGGGAAAGCTTCAGAAGGGATGAAGCAGGTGTCTCTCTGTCTCTCTCCCTCTCTGTCTCCCCCTCATCTCTCATTTTCTCTCTCTCTGTCTAATAATGGATAAATAAATACATTTAAAAAAGTTATTTAGTAAGAGTGATGATGTGTTTCTTAGAAGTTTAGAAATTCATTTCACACTCTGGAATATAATATTCTCTTTCTTTTAATTTTGTTGAACTAAGCCTGTCATTGAGCAAAAGCATGGAATTACTGAAAATTCTAATAGAAGAATTAAAGACAGCATTTTCAAGTTTTTATTAATTGAGGTAACAAAGAACTGAGTGACAAGCATGATGGGATATTGAGTCATTATTTAAACATAGACGCATTAAGGATACAAGCAATCAGATAATCTCCAACGCCTGAACATGATTAATCACTAGCTAAAAAATAGTTCTTTATTGTGACAGATGAGTACAAATTCATGAAAAATCATAGGAGGGTAATAAGGTCTTAGACTGAATATTTCTGACTGTTTTATTGCCAGCATGGTTATCAGTGAGGATTACAGTGTGCGGTGATCCCCTCCTGGTAGTCATTTTCTTGCTTCCTCTCTCCTTCCTTCCTTCCTTCCTTCCTTCCTTCCTTCTTCTCCTCCTCCCCTCCTCTCTACCTTCCTTCTTTTCTCTCTCTTTCTTTCTTTTTTTCTTTCTATGGCATAGGAGAGTAATGGGAAGTAAGAAAGGAGAAACAGAGACGCCTGCGGCACTGATTCACATTTGTGGACTTTTGACCCTACGAGTGCATCTGGGGACTTGAATCTGTGTCCTTGCCGATGTGAACATGTGCATTCCACCAAGTGTGACGCGGCCTGACCCCCAGAGTAAGCATCTTTAAGCATTTCTCCTCAATTTGTTAAAGCACAGTATAGATTTAAAAAAAAAAAAAAACACGATGCCATAAATTTAAAATACAGCAAAAAAGATGAAGCACTAATTTTGGTGTTCATTTTTCCCAAAAGAAGAAATTCCCTACAATTTAGCATGTAGGCAGAACACTTTATTAGATATTTTATTAGTAAAATTTGCCAGTTGTCAAGAGGTTTTAATTTTAAAGCTTTAGTTATATTGCTCCAAACTACTATTGAACATATCAACAACCAAAATAATAAATTAATAAATTTGATTAGAGTTTCAGCATATACGTTCATAGTTCAATACTATAGAAAATTTTGAGGGGCCAGGTGGTGGCACAGTTGGTTAAATCCACCAGCAATGTCTGATGACAGGGTTTAAGCCCCTGCTCCTGGTCCCCACCTGCAGGGGGGAGGCTTTCTCTCTCTCTCTCTCTCTCTCTCTCTCTCCCTTCCTCCTCTTCCTCCTCCTCCTCCTCCTCTTCCTTTTCCTTCTCAATTTCTGGCTGCATGTATGCAATAAATAGAGATAACAAAGATTTAAACAAAAGAAAATTCTGCACTCCACCTATGGGATACTATTTCCAAGATAAACAGCTACCTAGAAAGAAATAATTTATATTAGACATCGCTTCAGTTTAGATTATCCTTATATGTGCAAGGAAATTTACATTAGTTGCTAACCATAGACTTTGCAGGTTTTCTTGAATACTCGCTGTAACAGTGATGAGACTTTTAAAAATCTCCCATGTGGAGGACTGCTTTTTTCTTACACAGAACACCTCTCATCCTTCTGATGATGCCCCTTTTGCACCCTTTGGACTTTAGCGTAGGTGTCCTTGGGTCTTCAGGGAGAGAACTCTGAAGTGTGCACAAGTGCAGACACAGAGCATCTCATCTACTGTTACCCAGAGGCATGTGGAGCTACACAGTCACTCTGCACTGCTGCCGTCACAGCCTTGTTTGACCGTGACAGGTTGCTGTACTCCCGCCCTCGTCCTCTTTACTTGCACTGCTGTTTTCCAAAGCAGCATGGATAGAACACGAAGAAGTGATCCTTCACAGTGGTTGGAAACCAAAAAGTGCTGCACAGCACACGGGGGTGGGGGGCAAATGCCCGGAATGTTTGCAAATGATTCCGAATGCATCGAGAAAGACCAACGTGCTGATGTCAGACATAGAGAACTTGTGGGACTTGCCAGTGTGCTTTATTTAGATGTGGAGGTACGAGAAATTGAAAAAGAAGTCGAAGTCGTTAAGGGGGAGCTAACTACAGAAGAATTCATAGCTGGGAGCACAAATGCACTAGGAAGAAGAGAAGGAAGGGGTGATGGGAGAAGAGAAGGAAGGGGTGATGGAAGAAGAGAAGGAAGGGGTGATGGGAGAAGAGAAGGAAGGGGTGATGGGAGAAGAGAAGCAAGGGGTGATGGGAGAAGAGAAGGAAGGGGTGATGGGAGAAGAGAAGCAAGGGGCGATGGAAGAAGAGAAGGAAGGGGCGATGGGAGAAGAGAAGCAAGGGGCGATGGGAGAAGAGAAGCAAGGGGCGATGGGAGAAGAGAAGCAAGGGGCGATGGGAGAAGAGAAGCAAGGGGCGATGGGAGAAGAGAAGGAAGGGGCGATGGGAGAAGAGAAGCAAGGGGCGATGGGAGAAGAGAAGCAAGGGGCGATGGGAGAAGAGAAGGAAGGGGCGATGGGAGAAGAGAAGGAAGGGGCGATGGGAGAAGAGAAGGAAGGGGCGATGGGAGAAGAGAAGGAAGGGGCGATGGGAGAAGAGAAGGAAGGGGCGATGGGAGAAGAGAAGGAAGGGGCGATGGGAGAAGAGAAGGAAGGGGCGATGGGAGAAGAGAAGGAAGGGGCGATGGGAGAAGAGAAGGAAGGGGCGATGGGAGAAGAGAAGCAAGGGGCGATGGGAGAAGAGAAGGAAGGGGCGATGGGAGAAGAGAAGGAAGGGGCGATGGGAGAAGAGAAGGAAGGGGCGATGGGAGAAGAGAAGGAAGGGGCGATGGGAGAAGAGAAGGAAGGGGCGATGGGAGAAGAGAAGGAAGGGGCGATGGGAGAAGAGAAGGAAGGGGCGATGGGAGAAGAGAAGGAAGGGGCGATGGGAGAAGAGAAGCAAGGGGCGATGGGAGAAGAGAAGCAAGGGGCGATGGGAGAAGAGAAGCAAGGGGCGATGGGAGAAGAGAAGCAAGGGGCGATGGGAGAAGAGAAGCAAGGGGCGATGGGAGAAGAGAAGCAAGGGGCGATGGGAGAAGAGAAGGAAGGGGCGATGGGAGAAGAGAAGCAAGGGGCGATGGGAGAAGAGAAGGAAGGGGCGATGGGAGAAGAGAAGCAAGGGGCGATGGGAGAAGAGAAGGAAGGGGTGATGGGAGAAGAGAAGCAAGGGGTGATGGGAGAAGAGAAGGAAGGGGCGATGGGAGAAGAGAAGCAAGGGGCGATGGGAGAAGAGAAGGAAGGGGTGATGGGAGAAGAGAAGCAAGGGGCGATGGGAGAAGAGAAGGAAGGGGTGATGGGAGAAGAGAAGCAAGGGGCGATGGGAGAAGAGAAGGAAGGGGTGATGGGAGAAGAGAAGCAAGGGGTGATGGGAGAAGAGAAGGAAGGGGTGATGGGAGAAGAGAAGCAAGGGGTGATGGGAGAAGAGAAGGAAGGGGCGATGGGAGAAGAGAAGCAAGGGGCGATGGGAGAAGAGAAGGAAGGGGCGATGGGAGAAGAGAAGGAAGGGGCGATGGGAGAAGAGAAGGAAGGGGCGATGGGAGAAGAGAAGGAAGGGGTGATGGGAGAAGAGAAGCAAGGGGTGATGGGAGAAGAGAAGGAAGGGGTGATGGGAGAAGAGAAGCAAGGGGTGATGGAAGAATAACACGGACAGTTCACTGCAAGGGGGCCCTGAAGTTCCTTCTAGAACGTACTTGCAGCTACGTTCAAACCAGAGGGCTGGACTTGAATGCTGAATGGTTCAGAGAAATGGAACAACAACTGAATGATGTATCACAGTGCCATTAAGAAATGTAAGAAGAAAGAAAAGGAAATTGCAATATAGACCAAACTAATGATATAATTATCTAAAATCCCACACAGGACCCCGACCCTCTCAAATGTCTCCAGTTTCCCACCACCACTTCCTTCATCCGGGCCTTGTATAGCTCCTGAGAGCCTTGCTGGGACCCCAGAGAGGACCACTGCCCCTCCTCTCACACTAGTGAGCCACTGGCTGAGGGTTCAGTGAGTAAAATGTGAATTCACTGGAATTTCATTGGCACCTCATTTTTATAAATTTGCTGACAATTTTTGTATACTGTGATACCTATGTAAAAAGTTTTGTCAATTAAAATTTATTAAGTTAGAGGCCAGATAGTGGCGAACCTGATTGAGTGCACATGTTACATGTATAAGGACCCGGGTTTGAACCCAAGATTCCCACCTGCAGGGGGAAAGCTTTACAAGTGGTGAAGCAGTGTTGCAGGTTTCCCTCTTCCTCTCTGTCTCCCTGTTCCCTCTCAATTTCTGGATCTCTCCATCCAATAAGAAATTTACTAAGTTAGAGAAAGAGAAAATGATATACTACTCAAAGTGAGTAATCAGGGATACTTTAAGACTTACTCCATATAAAAAATAAGTTGAGTCTCATCTAAAGTCAACATTCTAAATATTACCAACAAACATATTCAGATTGATTTTGAAGTTGGTTTATGTACTTTATTAAGCATGAACCCAAAAACATACTTAAGAAATGTAACTTGAATCATTTTTCTCATTACCTAAGGGATATAGTGTAATTTAGCCCTCATGTTAGTGTGACTGATATCCTGTGAACTAAGCTATCATCATCTTTAGTCATCTTCCTTAGCAATTTAGTTTTAGATGTCTTTTCTTGTAATATTTGATTTTAGTTATGAAATTCAAGTTTTACATAGCATGACATTATTTTCACAAATGATTTTCCAATAGAATTTTTTTTCTAATGGGTGGTCTTTTATTTGTTAAAAAAAAACAAACACAAGTTTTGCTCTGGCCAAAGTTCGTAGACATTGCTATAATACTGAAAAACGGTATTGGTAGAGAAAGTCAATATAGTAAGAATGTACCACAGACAAGCTATATATACCTCGAGGTCTTGACCAAGCAAAAGAGTAGCAAATAGAGAAAACTGAGGAGGGGTCAGAGCAGTGGGTACAGAGGAGTGATATTAAAGCTGAAATAGAATAAGTCAGTCAGACATGAGAGGAATTAGCAAGTGCAAAACGCGTCTGCATAAAGAAATCAATGCTCATTCACTAAAGAGCGGCCTGGTGGGCCCAGGATGGAAAGGTTACTGAGAGTTCTGCAGTCCAGTAGAAATGAGTGTGGAAATGACCAGGCAGTGTGTTTAAATGTTGGGTGTTAGACTCCTGTATTGAACTGGTGAGAGCTTAATTCTGAACTTTGTCCAGTAGTATTCTGCTTCTACTAAACATGTAACGACCTTGAGGAAACCTATGAATCTTGTTCTGCCTAGAACCTGGTAAAGACCAGCAACCAGAGATATATTAAAAACCAGGAAAGAGTATATTATAAAATTTAATCCTCAAATGAAATTTTAAATTTTGATAGACTGTGTAATAAACTTGAATAATTTATTAAGCAACACTGTTTTATTAATCAATGCCTGCTTTATTTTTCATTGAGTTGACACTGGCTTACAGCATTCTGGGCAGTCCCACTCACACGCACTTGTGTACGCTACTCATACATCCAGCACCAACCTACAAGACGCTACACTAAAAAACATCCCCTGCCTAATTCCCCACTTCCTCTCCCATTCTTTCCAATAGTTATCATAATTTCCATTCTAGGAGTAACCTTGATCATTAATCATGAAGCTTAGTTCTTTTAGATATTATTTCATAGACGAATGAAACTATATGTTGACCATTTTTAGCACGGTGACTTAATTTGCTGAGCAGAGTCACCTCCAGTTATAAACATTTTGTCTCCTAAGACATTGTGTCAATCATGGGCCCTTTGAAATAGACCTAAAATAGACCTACTAGCTATTTCCAAAACGGAGACCCCTAAATCTTCATCTGCACTATTCCAGCATTTAGGTCCATGATTAATCAACAATTTGTTTGTCTTTATATGTTAACTCTTTTTCAGCCACCAGGTTCCAGATGCTACCATGATGCCGACCAGACTTCCCTGGACAGATGACCCCACCAATGTGTCCTGGAGCTCCACCTCCCCAGAGCCCTGCCCCACCAGGGAAAGAGAGAGACAGGCTGGGAGTATGGATCCACGTGCCAACACCCATGTTCAGCGGGGAAGCAATTACAGAAGCCAGACCTTGTTTTTTCTTGCTATAGTAAAAGGAATTGATTTCTGGATTTCAACTTCTTCTACTTCATGTTAATTCTTCCAACCCATGAACATGGAATATCTTTCCACTTCTTTGTGTCTTTTTCAATTTCCTTGAGTAATGACTCATAATTTAGCATACAAGTCTTTCACTTCTTTGGCTAGGTTTATTCCTATATATTTTATTGTTTTTGTCACTATAGTAAAAAGAATTGATTTGGTTTGGAAAAATGGGTTGAAACATGCAGAAGAATGAAACTGAACCACTATAATCCACCAAACACAGAAGTAAAATCCAAGTGGATGAAGGACTTGGATGTTGGACTAGAAACTATCAGATACTTAAAGGAAAATATTGGCAGAACTCTTCTCTGCATAAATTTTAAAGACATCTTCAATGAAATGAATCCAATTAAAAAGAAGACTAAGGCAAGTATAAACCTATAGGACTACATCAAATTAAAAAGCTTCTGCACAGCAAAAGAAACCACTGCCCAAACTAAGAGACCCCTCACAGAATGGGAGAAGATCTTTACGTGCCATACGTCAGACATGAGTTTAATAACCACAGTATATAAAGAGCTTGCCAAACTCAACAACAAGAAAACAAATAACCCCATCCAAAAATGGGGAGAGGACATGGTCAGAATATTCACCACAGAAGAGATCCAAAAGGCTGAGAAACACATGAAAAAATGCTCCAAGTCTCTGATTGTCAGAGAAATGCAAATCAAGACAACAATGAGATACCACTTCACTCCTGTGAGAATGTCATACATCAGAAAAGGTAACAGCAGCAAATGCTGGAGAAGGTGTGGGGGCAAAGGAACCCTCCTGCACTGCTGGTGGGAATGTAAATTGGTCCAACCTCTGTGGAGAACAGTCTGGAGACTCTCAGAAGGCTAGAAATGGACCTACCCTATGATCCTGCAATTCCTCTCCTGGAGATAGATCCTAAGGAACCCAACACATCCATCCCAAAAGATCTGTGTACACATATGTTCTTAGCAGCACAATCTGTAATAGCCAAAACCTGGAAGCAATCCAAGTGTCCAACAACAGATGAGTGGCTGAGCAAGTTGTGGTATATATATACCATGGAATACTAGTCAGCTATGAAAAATGGTTATTTCACCGTTTTCAGCCCATCTTGGGTGGAGCTTGAAGAAATCATCTTAAGTGAAATAAGTCCGAAACAGAAGGATGCATTTGGTATGATCTCACTCTCAGGCAGAAGTTGTAAAACAAGATCAGAAGAGAAAACACACGTAGAACCTGAACTGGAATTGGTGTATTGAACCAAAGTAAAAGACTCTGGGGTGGGTGGGAGGGAAAATACATGTCCAAAAAGGATGACAGAGGACCTAGTGGGGTTTGTATTGTTATGTGGAAAACTGAGAAATGTTATGCATGTACAAACTATTGTGTTTACTCTCAACTGTAAAACATTACTCAATAAAGAAATTTGAAAAAAGTAAAGAATATAGCAAATGAGATTTGGGGTTTGTTGTATGCTTTACATTGGGTTGTTCTAGCTCTCCCCCTGCCAAGAAAATTGGTTCAGTCCTGCTAGTTACGCGGGCCCGCTTGTCCCCGCCCCAAGGAACCCTGAGAGAGTTCGAGAGTTCCAGAGTTCCAGAGTGTTTGGCGCCGCCACGGGGGGAAGGAGGCAGGAGAGTTCTGTTTGGTGATTAGTTTGTCTTAGTTTATAAATCGTTGTTCCTGAATAAAGAAATACAGCTTCCCTGCCCAGCCGTGTGTCTGCGAGTCTCTGTTACCCGCCTGTGAAGCTGGAGCCTCCGAATTTTAACAACAGGGCTTTCCATTTTGGAAAAAGCTAATAGGTCTATTTTAAGTATATTCAAGGGCCTCATGACTTTACTAATTTTTGTAGAATCATTTATAGTGTGCTTATGATTTTTGTAGTATTCTCAATAACATTTCCATTCACATAAACCCTGAACTCTTATTGTTGAGTTCAGTACAGAGGATTTATTTGTCCAGATGGAGTTTTCTGCCACTCCATCTTCTGACAGTTGTAAGCAGTAGGATATCATCAGTCTTCTCTATCTCATACTTGAGCTCATATTTCTAATGAATATTTCACTTCTTAATATGTACTTTGTGACTTTTACAAATTAAGAATGAGTAAACACTACATCTTAAGGACTGTTCAGCTTCTTTATGTCAACAAATACATTTTGCTCGATTGTTATTAATTAGATGATTATGTTCTTCATAACTTCAGTCTTCACAGGGGTTTGCACTTTTTGCTAGGCAGTATGGTATATGATTACAAGGAAATACAACTATGAAGGTGTGTATTAAGATCTTAAATATATTAAACTCTTTCAGATGGTGGTGCTGGGAATTGAACCTGGGACCTCAGAGCCTGAGACAGGAAAGTCTTTTGCACAGCCATTATGCTATTTCCCAGCCCTAATTCCTACTCTTCTAAAGTGTAGAACCATGAAAAACATAACAAGGACAAGATATGGAGCCGAACAGGGACTCTTCTGGAAGAGCAGGGGAGAAGTTTACCCAGCTTGGAGTGCTTGGGCTGGCTCTCCCCTCTCTGTCTCTTGCTTCACCTATTTCTGTTTTTCTCACCTTCCGTGCAGAGAGAAAAAGAAGAATAAGGTACGATTTCGTGTAGGATATCGGTAATAATACAAAAAGTATGAGTGATTCAGAAAAGCATGAATAATGATATTGGAAGGTCCTGTTTTTACTGCCTTAGGAGTGTGTTGTGCTGTACTTGCAGGGGTGAATTCTAACTGCTCCCAAGATAAATGAGACTAAAAACTATTGCTGATAGCACCAACTGACTAATATAGAAACGTAATTCTGCGCAGGTGGGGGCTTCTGGAGCAGTGGAACCCTGCTGCTGGTGTCTTTCTCCTATGTCTGCATCTCTCTAGCCTTTCCTCTCCATCTCTGTCTCTCATCTAGCCAGATAGAAGAATATGTCTTCTGTTTAATTGAAGGTCACCAAAATGATACATCCTCAAAAATGATATTAAGTGACAAAATAGCTCATCTTTCTAGGAATGAGGCATTTGACTACAAAAATAATGTTAAAGGGGGCTGGGCGGTAGCAGTGGGTTGAGCGCACTTGGCACTAAGCACAAGGGCCAGCGCGAGGATGCTGGTTGCAGACCCCGGATCCTCTCCTGCAATTTGTCCTCCATCCTCTCCAGCAACAACAGCGATAATAACAATGCCAACAAGAAGGGCAACAGAAATGGGGGAAATGGCCTCCAGGACAGTGGATTCGCAGTGCAGATATCTAGCCCCAGCAATAACCCTGGAGGCAAAATAATAATAATAATAATAATAATAATAATAATCGTCATGCACATTAAGGTAGTGGATAAAGTATTTGCATTTTGTATTGAGTTATTTATCTAATGGTAAGAATCCACAGAGGAAGAACTCTGACTAGTATTAGAAATCATTATCAAAACCGTTAAAACACTTTCACATTTACTGGGAATGGGACCACCATATGTGCATCCTTCAAGCTTCACTGAAGGGCCTGTGAAGCCTATCTGATCGGAAGGAGAGAATATTCAAATGTCAGGTGCACTCACTTTTTTTTTTTGCCTCCAGAGTTATTGCTGGGCTCAGTGCCTGCACCATGAATCCACTGCTCCTGGAGGCCATTTTTCCCCCTTTTGTTGCCCTTGTTGTTGTAGCCTTGTTGTGGCTATTATTGTTGTTGGTGGTGTCATTCGTTGGACAGAGAGAAATTGAGAGAGGAGGAGAGACGAGGAGAGAAAGACAGACACCTGCAGACCTGCTTCACCGCCTGTGAAGTGACCCCCCTGCAGGTGGGGAGTCTGGGGCTCAAACTGGGATCCTTACATAGGTCCTTGTGCTTTGCGCCAATGTGCTTAACCCGCTGCCCCACCTAACCCTGCACTCACTTTTTTTTAAGTCAGCATAATTATTACCAGCATAACATTTTCACCAACGTGACTTCAGGTCCCTACTTTAATAGATAAATCTAGATCTGAAAGTTAATTACCAGGTTTGCTGCTGCCCTGTGTGTTCATAGTTGAGGTGCTTGTGAATTCAGACATCACACAGGAGTTGTTATGAAAATGGAAAGTCTGCTGTTGTGTTTTACTACTATTTGCTAGATATCTCTTTATAAATGGGGGGGGAAGTCCCAGAGCACTGAATTCACAAATGTGTGAGGTCTTTGTTCTTCAAGCTGAAGATGATAGGTAGATAGACAGATAGACAGATGATAGATAGATAGATAGATGATTGATAGATGATAGATAGACGATTGATAGATAGATGATTGATAGATAATTGATAGATGATAGATAGATGATTGATAGATGATAGATCATTTAGATAGAAGGTGGTTGTAGGTAGATGAGCAAGGCTGTGAACTGTAAAAGTTTCTCATAAAATATGGAAAATAAAATTTACATCTAATAATAAGAAGCTTAGACCAATAATTTATTAAAATATTCACCCCAAACAAAAGAACATCTCCTGCATGAGGAAAACTGCAGAAGCTTCCTCAGAGATCTCCTTCTCTATGGTCTAGTATGCTAAAATACTGCACTTCATAAAAACCCCAGGGAAGGGAGTAGGCGGTAGCACAGCAGGTTAAGTGCAAGTGCTGCAAAGCACAAGGACCGGCATAAGGATCCTGGTTCGAGCCCCCGGCTCCCCACCTGCAGGGGAGTCACTTCACAGGCGGTGAAGCAGGTCTGCAGGTGTCTGTCTTTCTCTCCCCCTCTCTGTCCTCCCCTCCTCTCTCCATTTCTCTCTGTTCTATCCAACAACAATGACATCAATAACTACAACAATAAACAACAAGGGCAACAAAACGGAATAAATAAATATTTTTTAAGAAATTAAAAAAATAACCCAGGGAAAGGAACAGTACAAAGAAAAAAAATGTAAAAATGTGAGCTGAACAAGTGGCTGAGAAGAGCATAGGTTTTACCAAGCACAGTGGCAGCATCTGCACCTGGGGAAGCTTCCTGCATGGTAGTGTTCACCTCTCTCTATCTCTCTCTCTGTATCTGGAAGTAAAAAGGGGGGAAGTGCCCTCCAAAAGAAGAAATTGTATAGACACAAAACCCTGGGCTCTGTGCAAACACTAAAAATGACACTAAACACTATAAATTTAGGTTGCAACTGAAAGCCATACTAAGCTACAAGCATGACTCATCTGCATTTTATCATTATATATATGTGTGTATAGGTATGATATATATATGATATGTATTATGAAAAATAATATATGTTATACTTATATATTATATTAATATACCTTTTGAATAATGCCTGGTATTTTCTATGGTGCTCACGGCACTATCAGTCTAATGTCCAATGAACTGTCTACATTGCTATTTAATTATTTAAATAGGTCTGGCAGAACAGTTTACCTAGATAATGCATCTGGTTTGCCCTTTGCACCACCCAGGTTCAAGCCTGTCCTTGGTCACGCTGGTAATCAGTGCTGTGGTATTTTGCCTTTTCTCCCTCTGCCTCTCTGCTTCTGTGTGTAAACGTTGGCCTGGGGCAGAGAGTCCCTGGTGATTACGCCAATAACAACAAGAAGGAAACTTTTGCTTGTGGAATTGTATCACCTTCTTGTTTCATCCCAAATGTTTACAAATCATCCTCACTCCTATTGTGACTTCTAAAAAAAGAAATCACTACCTGAGTCATTTTTTAAATGTCTAGTTGCCAATTTCAGAGCCGGGAGCCAGCAGAGTCTCGGGACCGAATGTTCAGTGATGGATGACGATGTTGGTCTGTGGTGGGTGCTGTACAGAAAGCCAGCTGCGGAGAGCCAAGAAACTCACTTGATAGATGTCTTGTAGACTATTTTCCCTAAAATTATTAAAAATATCTAAAGTCATCTTTACCCACTAATAGAACTCACCAACATACAAAACAGTAAAAATGCAATTGGTTTGGCTTTGTATGTTAACTCTCTTTTCAGCCACCCGGCTCCAGATGCTACCATGATGCCAACTCAACTTCCCTGGGCAGACGACCCCACCAATGTGTCCTGGAGCCCCGCTTCCCCTGAGTATCTGCCCCACTAGGGAAAGAGAGAGACAGGCTGGGAGTGTGGATCCACCTGTCAGCACCCATGTTCAGCGGGGAAGCAATTACAGAAGCCAGACCTTCCACCTTCTGCATCCCACAGTGACCCTGGGTCCATACTCCCAGAGGGATAAAGAATAGGAAAGCTGTCAGGGGAGGGGATGGGATACGGAGTTCTGGTGGTGGGAACTGTGTGGAGTTGTACCCCTCTTATCCTATGGTTTTTGTCAGTGTTTCTTTTTTATAAATAAAAATTAATATATATATATATGTATATATGTTAGTATTTTTATTACAGTGAGTACACAAATATAGGTATGCATGATACAGTCTGAAGATATTTGTATTTTTAATTAGTGATCTTATATTTGAGGGTACTAGGGCAAGCGCCTTAGAAATTATCATTTCCCTTATATCTTTATCTTAACCGTATGACAAAGACTATATATAATCATTTTTCAACTGGCAATATAGATTGATTGTTAATTATTATGTCAATTAATAGGATTCAAATAAAAGGTTGAGTGATATGTCCATATGTGGGTTTCAGATATAAATACTAAATTTTAAAATACATCTGAAGCCCAGAATTACTTTTATGAGACTCAGATATCTAGACAGTTTGACCTTCACTGAATATATTAACATATGCATAGAACAATGCATAGAACAATGCACTCTAAGCACTGTTCTTGCTACCAATTCAGTAACCCTCTCTCTGAGTTCTGAGAACATAAATTGACTATTGCCAGAAAATCTTCCAGTTATAAATGAAAAATGAAAAATCACAAAGTCCTTTTGAGATATGACATGATGAAAGCCATACTAAGCTACAAGCATGACTCATCTGCATTTTATCATTATATATATATGTGTGTATAGGTATGATATATATATGATATGTGTTATGAAAAATAATATATGTTATACTTATTGGGTTCACTTCACTATGCTGGTGACAAAACATATACACAGTCCAGATGAATTATCTTGCTGATTGTATATAATTTTATTATTAATTATGAGCTTCAATAATTCATGAACTTGTGCTTTTAAGAAATAGTCTATCAAAGGATGAAAAATGTACAATGCCTTTGCTAAAAGTTAGCTACATCCATGAACTTATGCTTTTGTGAAATACTTTATCAAAAGATGAAAATGGTACAATTCCTTTGCAAAGTTTCTTACAAGTCAGCTCCAAGGGGCCCATGGTGGCCCCCTCAGTCATGTGCGTACATTACCAGGGGAAAGGGTCTGTCCCCTCTCATTAAGTAGCTTCTGGTGTTTGTGGAGCTAGTAGTCTGAGGAGCTGGTGCTGGAATGACTGCCCAAGAGAAGATGGTTCAAAGTAACGTCAATACAACAGTAGTAAAGGGCAACTCACTGTCACTCTATGTCTACCTGGATATTATCTTAGTCCGCTTGTGCGTAAAAACTAGTCCTAAGGGACCAGGTGGCGATGCATCTGGCTGAATGCACACGTTACCATGGTTACCATGAGCAAGGACCTGGGTTCAAGCCTCTGCTCCCCACTTGCAGGGAAGAGGCTCCTTGAACAAGGAAGCGGCTCTGTGGGTATCTCTCTGTCTCTCTTCCTCTCCATCTCTACATTCCCTCTTGATCTCTCTCTGTCTCTACCCAGTAAGTAATAAAATGTAACATCTATTTTAAAAACTAGAACAATTTGATGAAACATTGTAAGAATTACAAAATGGCAAGGAGTCATATGAACTGCTTGCATGTAATTACAAAATGACAATTATAAGCATAGACTTACTGTGTTACATTTAGAATGTATAACAGAATTCCATTTGCTGAACTGTAAGATTGTTAATACACATTTAAATGACTGGGCTTTGCAGAAAAAAATTGTGAAGGGATCACACACATCCTCAGTTTCCCTTGTTTTCGTATGAGATATTCTTACCAACAAGTGGACTTTAATTGCTAAACAATTAATTGAAGTCCATACTTTGTTCTTTCTGAAAAGCTTCCAGCCCCAGAATCTCACGTCGTAGTTCTCCTTTTATGCAGTTATCAGATCTCTTTAGGCTGTTCCAGACTGTGACAGTTTCTCAGACATTTCTTGTTTTTCTCTTCCTTACAGCTTGGAAGATGGCTGATGAAGTACTTTGCAGAATGTCTCCAACACTAGATAATCTGCAGGTTTTTTTTTTTTTTTTATGATAAAAGACTGATTATAGGTTTAGGAAACAGTATCACAGAATAAAGTTTATTCTTATCATATCACACAGAGCACAAATACTATCAACACAAAGGAAAATAAACATACAGCTGATTGAGGGCTGGGCAGTGGTGCATACAATTAAATATACATATTACCTCTCCTGAGGACACGGTTTCAGGCCTGTGCTACTTCCTGCGAGGGGTGGGGGGGGAGGGGGCAAGGAGCAATTCACAAGTAGTGAAGCAAGCCTGCAAGTCTCTCTCTCTCTCTCTGTTTCTCTCCCCCGCCCCGAATTCTCTGATAACTATACTGGCAATAAAAAGGAAAAGAAAAGAACTTAAGTTTTATTGTACATAGTACAGCCTGGTTTCTTATATATTGTAAGCAGAAAAAAGACAAACAAATATTTTCCAAGACAAGTATTAAAGTTTTGTTTAAAACATTGTCATAAAGTTGTTGGAATATTGGGATTGGTTTTAAACAAATTCAAATTAAGCACAATAACCACTTTGATTTCATTGTCATTTCTCTTTGTTCATTTAGTTTAGCTGTTTGTTCTATGGAATTATTTTTTAAATTCACTCCCTACCTTGATCACTTCTTACACAAGAGTTTATTAAATATATGCATTATTACCACTTGAATTTATTCTCAAAATGTGAAATTAATTCAAAGATGGAATTTATTTACTTATTTATTTTTCCCTCTTGTTGCCCTTGTTGTTTATCATCATTGTTGTTATTACTGTCACTGTTGTTGGTTAAGACAGAGAGAAATCAAGAGAGGAGGGGAAGGCAGAGAGGGGGAGAGAAAGACAGACACCTGCAGACCTGCTTCACCACCTGTGAAGCGACTCCCCTGCAGGTGGGGAGCCCGGAGCTCCAACTGGGATCCTGATGAAGGTCCTTGTGCTTTCTGCCATGTGCGCTTAACCCGCTGCACCACCGCGGGGTCCCAAAGATGAATTTATTAATGTTGATTAATTCTATCAGTTTAATAGATCTGCCTTATAAGTATCCTTATTTCCATGATGATTAAAAAAATCAATAACCAAGAGCCAACAGTCACTCATGACAAAAACACTGAAGAAAACATAACTTAGGACTATTTTCGTCATGCTATAGCACACATTATCAGTGCAGTTTAATGCAATATATTAATATTTATTAAAATTAGTAAGAAGTAAAAATTAGCTGTACTTGCAAAGAACGTGCTGCTATGCCTTTAATACTGATAAACCATGACACCTGGTTCAGATCTGGAATGGTCAGACTCAGAACTAAATTCCTCACTATAAATTGCTTTTTATCTAAAGGTAGTCAGCTCCACCAAAGTTCCCTCCCGTAATTGAAGGTTTCTTCAATCTAATTAGGAGTCACTCTGGCATTTAAAGATAAAAGAGAATTTGAAATAATTCTGAAAGCTCCAGAGATCCTCACTAGCTTACGAATGTTAATCTTAAGAAAAATTTCCAGTTGCACTTTTCATGTGCAAATATTTATCTCTGAAGTTTTTATCAGAATGCCTGGACTAAGGTATATTTGAAGTATTGATGAGTATACTGTGTGTGTGTGTTCCCCCCTGGAGTTTTATCAGAATGCCGGGACTAAGGTATATTTGAAGTATTGATGAGTATACTGTGTGTGTGTGTTCCCCCCTGGAGTTTTATCAGAATGCCTGGACTAAGGTATATTTGAAGTATTGATGGGTATACTGTGTGTGTGTGTTCTCCCTGGAGTTTTATCAGAATGCCTGGACTGAGGTATATTTGAAGTATTGATGAGTATACTGTGTGTGTGTGTTCCCCCCTGGAGTTTTATCAGAATGCCTGGACTGAGGTATATTTGAAGTATTGATGAGTATACTGTGTGTGTGTGTTCTCCCTGGAGTTTTATCAGAATGCCTGGACTGAGGTATATTTGAAGTATTGATGAGTATACTGTGTGTGTGTGTTCTCCCTGGAGTTTTATCAGAATGCCTGGACTGAGGTATATTTGAAGTATTGATGAGTATACTGTGTGTGTGTGTTCTCCCTGGAGTTTTATCAGAATGCCTGGACTGAGCTATATTTGAAGTATTGATGAGTATACTGTGTGTGTGTGTGTTCTCCCTGGAGTTTTATCAGAATGCCTGGACTGAGCTATATTTGAAGTATTGATGAGTATACTGTGTGTGTGTGTTCCCCCCTGGAGTTTTATCAGAATGCCTGGACTGAGGTATATTTGAAGTATTGATGAGTATACTGTGTGTGTGTGTTCCCCCCTGGAGTTTTATCAGAATGCCTGGACTGAGCTATATTTGAAGTATTGATGAGTATACTGTGTGTGTGTGTTCTCCCTGGAGTTTTATCAGAATGCCTGGATTGAGGTATATTTGAAGTATTGATGAGTATACTGTGTGTGTGTGTTCTCCCTGGAGTTTTATCAGAATGCCTGGACTGAGGTATATTTGAAGTATTGATGAGTATACTGTGTGTGTGTGTTCTCCCTGGAGTTTTATCAGAATGCCTGGACTGAGGTATATTTGAAGTATTGATGAGTATACTGTGTGTGTGTGTTCCCCCCTGGAGTTTTATCAGAATGCCTGGACTGAGGTATATTTGAAGTATTGATGAGTATACTGTGTGTGTGTGTTCCCCCCTGGAGTTTTATCAGAATGCCTGGACTGAGGTATATTTGAAGTATTGATGAGTATACTGTGTGTGTGTGTTCCCCCCTGGAGTTTTATCAGAATGCCTGGACTGAGGTATATTTGAAGTATTGATGAGTATACTGTGTGTGTGCTCCCTGGGCTTATTCTCTATTTCTGGGTTTCCGGGCTTCATGGTCTGGTCCAGTTATCAGTGGTTCCTGGAGCTCCCTTGGCTGTTGGTGCTTTTGGTTGCTTCTGCTTCGCAGAGCTTAGTCACAGTGCTGTGGGATGGTCACCATCTTCCTCAGAAGCACAGATATCTTCTGGAAATTTGTAACTTAATTCTAATTTTTAACGTTTTTACTGGGGAAATCATAGTTACAAGGCATTTGTTAACACACAGGAACAAACCCTCTCTTCTCCCCAAGACAGTATCTGTGCACGACTCCTGTCTTCCAACCAACTCTTTCTCGGCCATCCTGCACTAAGTACCTCAGACCACCTCCCCCTAGGTTCACATCTCCCCCCACTCCAGAGTCTGTCACCGCACTGCATCCACCAACCTGAGGGAACATTATCAAGGGTCGTGGGAGAGAGGCAGTGAAGCTGCCCCACCCTCAAGGCACACCTCTTCAGTGTTGTATGAAAACTCCGGGGATGGCCACGTAGGAATGAACTTGTTAATTTGAACTCTCTAGCTGTAGATGATATTTTCAGCCCAGTTTTGTAACAATGTTTTTTTTTATAATATTTATTCATTATCTTTTGTTGCCCTTGTTGTATTATTATTGTAGTTATTATTGTTGTCATCATTGTTGGATAAGACAGAGAGAAATAGAGAGAAGAGGGGAAGACAGAGAGGGGGAGAGAAAGATAGACACCTGCAGACCTGCTTCACCGCTTGTGAAGCGACTCCCCTGCAGGCGGGGAGCGGGGGCTCGAACCAGGATCTTTATGCCCGTCCTTGTGCTTTGCGCCACCTGTGCTTAACCCACTGCGTTACCGCCCGACTCCCTGTTTTTTTTTTGTTTTTTTTTTAATTATATAGCACTTTTCCTCTAGACCTACTACTTTTTGGCCTACCTCTACCAGAGGAATCTGCCAAGACATTTGGATTTGGCGACTATCTTGCCTAACGCTGTGTGTACCGTTCTGCTTGCACCTAGGATAATGAAAACGAAAACATGGACCACAAAGCGGCAGCAAATCGTGTCGGTGACTATCTGTGAAGCGTCTCCAATTCTTGCCCCACGTTGGTATGTCCCAGTGAAACTGACCTCTTTAAAGCTTTCTAAACTTCAGTAACTCCTGTGCAGCTTTTAACACAGTGTTCCTGCATTGTTGCTGCTTACCCCTAAAAATTCATGTCTCTTACACATACTTTACAGGAAGTTCACCCATCCACGACATATTTTAATGGAACTGTTATTCTTTGAGGTCATGGTGATGGCCCAGCCTGCATGTGTGTGTGTGTGTGTGTGTGTACATTGGTGCATTGTTTATGGGCATATGTATATACACACACACCACCCTATATGAAGATACATCTGGTGTGAGGCTCTAAGTCGTCCGCACACCTGTGTTCTGGTGTGGGCAGCATTGTTGCTAGTGTCGGTTTTTCAAGTACATCTGACGAAAGCTTGCCTTCCCAAGGCAACGGTAAGCTTCATGAGAGCAGGGACTGACTTAAGCAGCTTAGATCCCCGTGCTAAATCCTTGCTACTAAGCAGAATAATTCCTGGTGCTTCTGGGCACCGGCTGAATTTAGTATAAGTGAATACTTTGCCCCACCTATTTTCTATTCTTTATCACTTCCAAGGTAGTTTTGTGTGCACTAGCCTGCATATACAGGAGGGGTTTTGATGATTTAGACAGCCTACAAATGCTCACAAAATTAATGAGGGGATAAAGTAGATGCCAGATGCTTCTTCCATTTGGCAACTGTCTGGACCTTGAAAAAAATATTTTAAAGCATGTCTCTATGTTTTCTGCTCCATAGTTTTGCTCTTAACTTCTCTTCAAGAAACTTGTTTCAAAAAGAGCATGATGAATCTAAAGACAGCTAGTCTCCCCAAGGGAAGATGATCTTAAATTGGATTAAAAGTTAATGAAATATTTCACTTCTGCATTTCAGTGCAGCATTTTCAAGTCCTATCTGAGCATTCTAATAATTTTTAAATCACGCTCCTCATCTCAGTCAAGGAAGGGCTATGGAAAAGTTCTCATTTTATGATCCAGAATGTCTCATACAAAAGAAAAAGAAATTAGGTTATAAAAGGAAGACACTGTATAACTTGTCTAACGGCCTGTAATCTGCTGAAAGTACAGCTGCAGTGGGCTGTTTAACAGGTGCTATGATTATGGAGCATCACAAACACATTGGGCTTTGTAGTGCATTTAATACCTTCTAAACAATTGGGCTAATTTGGACAAGGCTAATGGATTAGTTAAAATGACATTCTTGTAAAAGGTCTGTGATTATATTGTGCAAATTTGACTGAAATTCCAAGCTTGGCAATATGTTGGGTTTTAAAATGAGTTGAATGCTATTTATAATATGCCAGTGCTACATGCTAATGTCATTCCCTTCTCATATAATGCTCACAGTATACTGGCGGTCCTCACCAGCACAAAGCCATGGTTTCAAATGCTCCAATGATTCTGCCATCATGTCCCAAGTTTTCTTTGAAAACCTGCAAAAATCTATACTCTGAAACCAACAGAAAAAAGAATTTGGTATCTTTTCCCGCTGATAATCCATTAACCACATATGTGTTACTTAAGTGCCTTTGAGTAAAATGAAAGAATTTTATGCACAGATTGAAAGCCAATTACTTAATAATCAAAGTAAAGCCTTTTATCATGACAGGCTGAATGCCAAAATAAGAAACCAAAGACAGGATCTTGAGAACAAAGAAAAAATATATAGAGCAACTCAAGATGTATTTCTGCAAATTTACTGAATTTTTAGAATAATGAATACAGGCTCATTTAGGAAAATAAATAAACAAAAAGAAAAGATAGTCATACAGGAAGCATTTAAACGTTAATGTAAAGGGAGGTGTCAATTTACTGAACCCACAATTCAGAATATAAAATCCATCTAGAGATACAGAGTTAGAAATACCAACAGGCATAGCTATTAAGCAGAGAAAAGAAATGAAAACTAAGAATATAAAACAGTAGAAAATTCTTAGGATCAACTACTAGAGACCAATTACACATAAATAGATAAAGAGGAAGCAGCAGGTGGACTGAAAAAATAAGAGGCTAGTGAACTAAAATAAAAATCAACAAGTGGTGTTGTCATGGAAACCAAGAAGTGTTCTGAACAATGAAAGTGTGAGTGTTTCGAGGCTCTGTTGAATGTTATTGAGGAAATAACAATGCCCATTATCCATCACGAGCAAGTTGGCTGTTAGAGTAGTTCAAACATAACTAGAGAATGTTAAATTTGAAATTGAGACATATCTTTGGCAAAGTGTGAGTCAAATGGATTGAGTAATCAATGCA
Source organism: Erinaceus europaeus (assembly GCF_950295315.1). Lineage (NCBI taxonomy): Eukaryota > Metazoa > Chordata > Mammalia > Eulipotyphla > Erinaceidae > Erinaceus > Erinaceus europaeus. The sequence continues at coordinate 2,033,729 of NC_080179.1, forward strand.
AACCTACTGACAACCTCTTAAATATACATATTCAATTAATTCAAAAAAATCAACCAAAATTTAATTCTGAATTTTGAGGAATGTTAAGGAAAAAATTAGTAGGGACATAGATTAAAAGAAGAATGAAATTATGATTGGCAAAATAGCATGAGTTCTGAGATTAGATTTTAACTCATTGAAACCAATAAAGTGATGGTCTGAGAATATATTTTAAAATGTGAGAAACATAACTACAGATTGAATTAAAAAAAGATATGGAAAGAACAACAAATGGAGAATCTGTAAAAGACATTTTAAAAAATGGCATACAGAGGCAATAAACAATAGTAGATTTCTGTCAAGGTTGAATGAATGGTATAATTAAAATGAGAGGAATGTGCAAAATGAAACCTTGAGAACACTACAGATATATAAAACAAGATTGAGTAAGGAGGCTGGGGGTGGGTCAGTGTTACAGTGCAGGCTCTGGTGACGGAGGCCTTCAGCTTGGTCCCTGGCATTGCACAGGACAGAGTGATGCTTTGTATTCTGTTTTTCTCTCCTATATAAGGAATATTAATTAACAAAAGACAAAAATAAAATAAAATTAACCCTTAGTTTCTAACTATAAATCTGAGATCACAAAAGGGAAGTGGTTAAAATAGTTGATGGACTCCAATTAGCTTTGGTGGAGGCATTTGAATATTTCTGTTGTGGGAATGGCCTAGTAACAAACGTCACCCAGTGCCAAATGGTCGCTTTAAAACACAGCATGGTGAACTAACACCAACTCATTAAGAAATAAAACCCTCACCCCATAGAAAGTGCTAGCTTAGTCTTGAATCTAAAACCCGGACAAAACAGCACATGCAATGACAGACTCTTTCAATCTGCATGGTGTAAGCATACTTATGAAAATTCTACATGTTAAAATGGGCAGAGGATATGAACAAAACATTCACCTCAGAGGAGATCCAAAAAGCTAACAAACATATGAAAAACTGCTCTAGGTCACTGATTGTCAGAGAAATGCAAATTAAGACAACACTAAGATACCACCTCACTCCTGTGAGAATGGCATACATCAAAAAGGACAGCAGCAACAAATACTGGAGAGGTTGTGGGGACAGAGGAACCCTTTTACATTGCTGGTGGGAATGTAAATTGGTCCAGCCTCTGTGGAGAGCAGTCTGGAAAACTCTCAGAAGGCTACACACAGACCTTCCATATAATCCAGTAATTCCTCTCCTGGGGTTATACCCCAAGGACTCGATAACACCCAACCAAAAAGAGGTGTGTACTCCTATGTTCATAGCAGCACAATTCATAATAGCTAAAACCTGGAAGCAACCCAGGTGCCCAACAACAGATGAGTGGCTGAGAAAGCTGTGGTATATATACACAGTGGAATACTATGCAGCTATCAAGAACAATGAACCCACCTTCTCTGACCCATCTTGGACAGAGCTAGAAGGAATTATGTTAAGTGAGCTAAGTCAGAAAGATAAAGATGAGTATGGGATGATCCTACTCATCAACAGAAGTTGACTAAGAAGATCTGAAAGGGAAACTAAAAGCAGGACCTGACCAAATTGTAAGTAGGGCACCAAAGTAAAAACCCTGTGGTGAGGGGTAGACATGCAGCTTCCTGGGTCAGTGGGGGGTGGGAGTGGGTGGGAGGGATGGGTCACAGTCTTTTGGTGGTGGGAATGGTGTTTATGTACACTCCTAGCAAAATGTAGACATATAAATCACTAGTTAATTAATATGAGAGGGGGAAAATCAATTGTATGTCTCAAAGTTTTTCAAAACACAAACTGAATCTTTTTAACATATAGGCTGTGTATTTGATATGCAGACTCTCTCAAAAGCCTAGACCAAGTAGATTAGAAGCATCCAATAGCACAGCTATATACAAGATACTGGGTACTGTACAGCAAACCCTAACAAAAGGACTTTTCAAAGTTAACCCAATTACCAAATAATGTGATGATAACATTAACTATCGACTGTCTTTTTGAACACTAAGACAGCAGGAACCTCACATCTCCACTATAGAGCCCCTACTTCCCCCAGTCCTGGAACCCTTGGATAGGGCCCACTTTCCCGTATGCCTCTCCCAATCCAAACCAAATAATATTGCATCCGCCGATCACAACCTAACCAACGCAACGATTGCCACCTCAACATGCTTCACCTCAGACTGTGTCCAGAGACTTCACGTGTGGAATGACAACCCTTCAGCTTCATTACTCAGGTGAGACCTTTCCTTTCATAGTACACTCTAATTTCATCTCAGGTGGTTCACTTTCTAACAAAGTCCCAAAACCTAGATATACACCAGTTTCTGTGAGAGAGAGCTTATGTTCACACGTATCCATAAACTACTGCAAAATATATACCTGAAAGCAGAAGTACACTAGAGTTTGCAGTGAGTACCCCCCTAACACTTCCTCTCCACTATTCCAAGCTTTGGGTCCATGATTGCTCAACAATTTGTTTGGCTTTGTATGTTAACTCTCTTTTCAATCACCAGGTTCCAGATGCCATCAGGATGCTAGCCAGGCTTCCTTGGATTGAAGACCCCACCAATGTGTCCTGGAGCTCCGTTTCCCCAGAGACACACCCTACTAGGGAAAGAGAGAGGCAGACTGGGAGCATGGACGGACCAGTCAACGCCATGTTCAGCTCAGCGGGGAAGCAATTACAGAAGCCAGACCTTCTACCTTCTGCAACCCACAATGACCCTGGGTCCATGCTCCCAGAGGGATAAGAATGGGAAAGCTATCAGGGGAGGGGGTGGGTTATGGAGATTGAGTGGTGGGAATTGTGTGGAGTTGTACCCCTCCTACCCTATGGTTTTGTTAATTAATCCTTTCTTAAATAAAAAAAAAATTAAAAAAATGTACTAATATCTACTGAGGTGCATGGAAGATCACCAGAGTGATTGACTGTATGATAAAACTGTAAGATTGTCTCAGTGAGTGCATTTGATAGCCAGTATGTGTGTGTGGGGGGGAGCAGGGGGGTGAGTTAAGTAATTTATGCTGCGAGTGTTGTCTGCCAAGAAGCTCAGTCAGTGTGATATAATGGTGAAATAAAGTCGGGAATTTTCTTAATGTAAGGGGAAATATGAATGCTGTCTGTCTGGTACTCACATTTCCCACACACAAGCATGTGGAAACACATATGAACATAAAAAGGCAGAGGACTGGACTGGCATGCTCAGGGAGCTACACTGACGTGATGAAGAGATGCAGCACATTTCTGAGAATGAAATCACTATGTGACAGTAAAGCAGAAGGTGTACCTCAAGGCTGATCTGGCTATGAAACCTATCACCTTTTCACGGTCAGCTTTGATCGGCTTTACCTGGGCAGGCATTCTCTTCCTGCCCCACCACGTGCCTATTGCTCACTCAGAGAAACTGTGACCTCTGATAAAACCCCCTTAGAAGAAAATATTGGCAGGTCACTGCCAGGCTAGCTTTGCCAGAGAGAGAGAGAGAGACACGAACTCGTGGCGGAGTGGGAACGCAATGCAATGCCTTTATTGATCAGAGACAATGCCTTTATATCTTTTAACTGGAAGTGGCAAGTGGGAAAAGGAAATGGCTAGGAGATTGGGTGGAGCAAAGAGCGGGAAGGTGGAAAGCTTCCATAGCAGCTGTTGCAAAGGTTCTAACCAGTGGGATTAACCAATGCCCTGCAGGCAGGGCGGGCCTCAGGCAAAACAGTGATCATGTAAATAGACCACAGCGTCAAGCAATGCAGGGGAGCTGGTGTAATGACCAATGGGTCACTTCATGACCTATGCTTGAAAATAGTCTTCAAGGATTCAAACCCAACAGCAAAAATAAAATAAAATAAATCAGTGGGGCTACATCCATCTGAAAAGCTTCTGCACAACAAAGGATACCACCACCCTAACAGAAAGACACCCTAAGGCATAGGAAAGGATTTTTCTTATCTTATTCTTTTTTTTCTTCTTAATTTATTGGATAGAGACAGCCGGAAATTGAGAGGTAAGTGGGAGCTAGAGAGGGAGAGAGACAAGAGAGATACCCGCAGCTCAGCTTCACCACTTGCAAATCTTTCCCCCTGTATGTGGGGACCTGGGGCTTGAACCTGGGTCCTTGCACATTGTAATGTGTGCACTCAACCAGGTGTGCCACCACCCGGCCCCCAAAAGATCTTTATACAACACACATCAGATAAAAGACTAATAACCAAAATACATAAGGAGCTCAGTATACTTAACATTAAAAACAAGTAACCCCATTAGGAAATGGAGTGCAGACATGGAATTAAACCTCACTGAAGGGGTTACCTAAACAGCCAACAGACCCATGAGAAACTGTTCAAGGTCACTGATAATCTGTCTGGAGCTTTCTCAGAACACTGGGAATGGACCTATACTATGTCTCAGCAATTACTCTCCTGAAGATTTACCCAAAGAAATCAAACACACCCATCCAAAGAGATCTGTGTACACCTATGTTTATAGCTGCACAATTTGTAATAGCCAAAACCTGGGAGAAACCTAGATGTTCAGTTTATCTTTACCAAAAATGTCTGAACATTGCACTATTTTTATATTATAAAAATTTTATATTTTATATTATCTACTTTGCACCAAATGACAGCTGTTCTTTGCAGTTGACATGGAAATTGACTTTTGGCATTCCAGAATGTAGAAACACCAACAGCAGTAAAAAAAAAAAAAAAAAAGCACAGCAAAACAAAATACAATAATAATATCCTCTCAGATGCAGTATCTTCTACCATCATCAATAAACTAAGCACTTAACAAATATCATGTGTTGACAGAGGACGTAGGACAGAGGTTGTGCTGTTATGTGGAAAACTGGGAAATGTTACGCATGTACCAACTGTTGTATTCACTGTAGAATGTAAAACATCAATTTCCCAATAATGAAATAAAAAAATAAATTAAAATTTAAAATAAAAAAACAAATATCATATGGAGAATTAGTCTTTAAAAAATCTTTTCCAAACTGTCTTGGTAAAAGAAACTATATTCTGTGCTTCCTTCCAGTAAAACATGTGTACAGTGACTGAGCCATGTGTAAAGTCACTTTTCTATGAGTCCTGTTACTTCCGTAAGAATCTTAAAAGTATATATTTATATCCAAAAGGAATTTCTGCCATTTAAACTTCACTTATCATAGAAATAATTAGATCTAGGAGCAGTAATTTAAAAACAAACAGAGTGATAGCCATTAGTAATTGCTTGGGTTTTAGTATAGGTTTAGGCTGGCAAGGTAACTCCCAGGGATGGTGTCTGCTTTGTCATGTGTGTGGCACAAGTGTGACTCCAGCCTTCGGCTCACAGGAGGAAGCTTCAGTGCTGTTGTGTCTTTTCCTCCTGTCTTTCTTTTTACCTGAAAAAGTCAACCTGGAGCAGTGGAGTCCCAGTGATAATAAAACAGACAGAAAGCATAGATGGGAAAAAAAATCTGTTCAGTTCACTCTATCAATGTATTTTCCAATGAAAAATCAACTCGTGTCTAAAATAAGAAGAGCATATACTCATACATATTTCTATTTTATTATGTAAACTTTGTCCTTCAAATTATTGATGACTTAAAACGAAGGGGTCTTTATTTCAGATATTGGTTTGCAAGTCATAAAGGATGTGTAGAAACAGTCACCAGAAGAGAATGGTATTTCTTGGCATGGCAACTTTTCAGGTGCAGTTCTATGCAAGGTAAAAACAGTCTTAACATTTCAAAAGGTGGAGAGACTTGCTGCTTCTGCTGGGAAGGAAATATCAGTGGGATTTGGTTTTTCATTAGTTGGCATCATCCACATTCTCCCAAGGTTCCCAAGCTCTGAGAGATTTTATCTTTGCTTTGGCAAGGATATAAAATTCAAACTTTATTTTCCACTAAATCAGAAGTCAGTAAAATGATAAAAAAAAAAATAGATTTAAGGCAATTGTGGATAATTCTTGATTTTTCACAGAGATTTGAACTGATCATTTAAAACCTTTACATTTTTGCCTCAGGACTTTACCCAGTTAGAAGAAATAAATTCTTGCCATTGTCTGAATCTTCTCCTGACTGCAAAACCCCTTTCTCCACCCGTCTTGACCTAAAAAACAATCCCAAGCAAGTATTTTGATACTGTGTCCCCTTCCGTCATTCCAGTTGAAACCTTTCTGTCTGTAAATCCGATCAGCTTAGAAAACCACCTATCACTCGTTTGCTCTCATCTACATTTCCCACGGATTCTAATGTCTCGCTTGCTGCAGAACGCAAATATGATTCATTCTTTAATTTGTTTGTTTGTTTGTTTGTTTCTGCCAAGGTTTTACTTGGGTTTTAGTACTTGTGGGATTCTTCTGCCTGCAACCCCCTCTGTGGTGGACTGAGGCGCACACCTGTACATTATAACACGTGTGCTCTACCAGCCTCCCAGCAGAATCTATTCTTATGGTCTAAGAAGACAAGCAGTTATTAAAATATATAGTCCACAGACTTGCTTTGCACATGACAAAGAACAGCCAATGAAGCATCTGGTTATGGGCAGACGCTACAGTATGCAAGGGCCTGGGTTCAAGTCCCCCAGCCCCCACCTGCAGGGACAAAGCTTCAGCAGTGGTGACGCATAGCTGCTGGTGTCTCTCTGTCTCTCTGTCTCTCCCCCTCTCTATCACTGCCTCCCTTCTCAAGTTCTCTGTCTCTAATAATAAATAAAACACTAAGAAATAGTACTTGTACTGTAGCCACCTCTCAGTGGCTGCTGGCTGCAATAAGACCTAAATATTGGGGTGCTCCTCGTAAGAAAGAGCTGAGACATATAAAATTCTCGCACAAATAAAATCCCATCATATTCTCTCTTTTTCTTGGATTTCAGTGTGACCACATCAATAAGAATACCCTAAGTTTCAAAAGATGTTATATCTTGTTTGGCTGAATTTTTCCAACTTTCTAACCTCTGAAGACATGAAATCAAGCTAGCAATGGTTGAATAAAGACTAACAGAATTTTCATAAACCCTTTTCGCACTTTATATTTGGCTCTGAATTACAGACTTTCCTATAATACTTGAATGCAAATAACCCGTCTTGGAAAAAGAAAGACAGGATGAAGGAGATTATGATTAATGACCTAACACTTCAACTTACCAGATAAAGCATTTCTCTTCCTTGTGTCTGTAAATAATATTGGATATTTATTTCTTGACAGAGTTGGAATTAAATTATACCAAATACAAAATTCTAAAGATCTGAAATATTATGAAATAAGTATAGTCAGTTCCCATCCAAGACCACTCTAAACAAGATAGACGAATTCTGCAAAGAAGGGAAACCTTCACTTACAGTAAAGTATGCAGTGCATATTTTATTTCAAAATAAATTCTTAAAATAGTTTCTGTGGTTTTGAGTGAGATAATAAATCCATTCATTCAGTTATCAATACAGTTTATAATGACTAAAGGGCAGGAGAGATAGCACAGTGGCTGTGCAATAGAGTTAACTGTCTGAAATCTCAGGTTCAATCCCCAGCACCACCAGAAGCTATAGCTGGGCAGTGATCTCTTCTCTTCTCTCTCTCTCTCTTTAATGATACTTACTTATTTATTGGATAGAGACAGCCAGAAATCGAGAGAGAAGGGAGGGATAGAGAGGGAGGGAGACAAACACCTGCAGCCCTGCTTCACCACTTGCAAAGCTTTCCCCCTGCAGGTGGGGACTGGGGCATGAACCCAGATCCTTGCACACTGTAACATGTGTGCTCAACCAAGTGCGCCACCACCCGGCCCCAAAAGCTCTGTTCTCTTTATGGGTATCTTTCTCTCTATATATCTCTCATTAAAATAAATAAATAAATAAATAAATAAATAAATAAAAGATTTAAAATAATGATACTTTTTTAAATATGGAATTATATTCGAATTATATATGTTAATACAGTGATTTCCTGGAAGAAAAATCTAATTTAATAAAATGCTACAGGGACAGGGCTGTGACACCCCTGGGAGTGAGCAGACAGGACTGCATGAGGACTTGGTTTAAGACCCTGGTGTCCACCTGCATGGAGGAATCTTCACAAGCAGAAACAGGCTGCCGTTGTCTCTCTGTCTTCCCTATCTCCCCCTCTCAGTCTTCTTTCTGTTTCTATCAAATAAAAAGAAGGGGAAAAGTTCTCCAAGAGCAGTAGACTCATTGAGCAGATATTAAACCTCAGCTATCATCCCGGTGAGAGAGAGATAGAGAGAGAGAGAGAGAGAGAGGGAGAGAGAAGGAAGGAGGGAGGGAAGGAGGGAGGGAGGGAGGGAGGGAGGAAGGAAGGAAGGAAGGAAGGAAGGAAGGAAGGAAGGAAGGAAGGAAAGTTTGGGGGGTAGATAGTGGCGCAGCGGGTTGCTCACATAGTGCACATAGTACAAAGCACAAGGATCCCAGTTTGAGCCCCCACTCCCTGCTTCCACCAAAAGGGGGAGCTTCACAGATGTTGAAGAAGGTCTGTAGGTGTCTGTCTTTCTCTCCCCTCTTTCCAGCCTCCCCTCTCCATTTCTCTCTGTCCTATCCAATTAAAAAAAAAAAAAGGCCACCAGGAGCAATGAATTTGTAGTGCTAGCACTGAGACCCAGCGATGACCATGGAGGCAAAGAAAAAAAAAAAAGGAACTCTCAAAACATTTTGGTTTCTTCCTTTATTTCCTCTTTGACCCAGTAGTTATTAAGTAGCATACTCCTATCTTCACCATCCAAGTCAATTGTTTACATAGACTTCTCTTTGCTAAATGTATTAGTGTATCTGTTTTCCTTTTTGACTTGAGAAAAGTTGAAAATACAATAAGTTAGAAACTGGAAAGATGGAAAGACATGTTCCATTTATGACATTTATTATTATCACCACACAGAAAAGAATTAAATGAAGTTCTGAGTTACAATGCTGAGAAGAATCTTCTGATAGGAAATTATGCAGATAAAATGTAGAACTCATTGAAATGAGTATTGCATAATTTTGAAACTGAATTAACAATAATAGAAAGTAAGAAATAATTTCCATCTAAAATTATTAGAAAGTACGTATGTGGTGTGTATGCTTCTAAAATCATTTTTCTAAACATGTTAATCCAAAGTTTGGTAAGTATAGCTGCATTAAATTGTGTGTTTCCTGTTGACAGAAATATAAAACAAATAACTTTAAATACTTGTTTTGACTTCGAGTTGTAGGACAATTATCTATGAGCTTCTTTCAAAATGTGATACCATTATTTCTGCAGTACTTGTTGCCAGTATACTAACATAGTGAAATTTAAAGCACTTGGATAAGAATCTGCACTACAGCCTTAAAGTAAAAGCAAAGTGTTCAAAATTGGCTCTATAAAACTAAACATTTGTCATCTTAAAAGTTAGGTGAAGTGACAGTGTACTGTTGAGTTAACATGCTGCTTCCCACAGGGGAACTGACATAACTCCTTTTAATTACATTGGTCAGTCAAGTAAAGCATCAGAATATCCGCTATCTTTCAAGCTGTCTGGACTATCATGAGCACTGTGAAAAGAAAACTTTTCTGTGGTGTTCTTTTGAGTTGGCAGCTTTATCTTTTATCTGCAGATAATGCTTTAGAAAACCACCAAGTGAGTTTCCTGGGCACAACATATGCACAATCTCTCAGGCTAGGAAAACGTCAGCCTATTTAGCTTTAGACACTTCAAGGGATGATTAGACTCGATGATATGAAGGCATCTGTGGATGTCATTTCTAGTAAAATACACACAGATAAGTCAAAGTAGCAAGTGTCAATATCTATGGGAGTCACCATGTTGTGAACAAGTATATATCATGTCCTCCACTGGACTGGATAGGAAAAAAAAAAATTATCTGGAGAGTTCTTTAAAAATCATTATATTATATTGACTCATTTTTCGGACTCCCTTGTAAAAACTCAGTCAGACTATATATTAGTTTTCTAGGCCTTCTATACATAGCACCACAGTTTGTGTGGTTTAAACAGCTGAAATGTACTATTTCAGTGTTATGGTTGCTAGCTGTACAGAATCCAGATGTGGGCAGGTCTGGGTCCTTCTGAACACCGTGAAGTAATAATATGTTTCAGCTGTTCTCCCTTTGCGGAAGGCAGATTCCTCGTCGTACTGCATCCCCCCAATTTGGGTGGCTGTGATAACATTTTTCACATTTAGAGACGGCAAGGTAGGAACCACTCTGCTCCAGTATGAACTCATTTTACGTGACTACGTTTGCATCAGATTTATTTCTAGATAAACTCACATTCTCAGGTACTTTTGAGTTAAAATTTCAACAATTTAAGCTCTTGTGTAAGAGAGAGTCAACTTGGATCACCTCATATCAGTTGTTGTAGAATTTACAGTATGACAAGCCATAAATCAAAGACTCCTTTTCTTAGGCTGGGGAGCTGACTCAGAGGGAGAGCACCTGACTTGCATGAGTCTGAGTGCTGCAACCCTGGCTTTAGTTCTTAGTCTCACACTGTGCAAACAATAGTAACAGCAGTAGCAGCACCCAAGCTTCTTGCAGTGCAGTGAGGGCAGGATTGCACATAGCAAAGCAGTACATGATTCAAGTGAAGTCATTTGTTTTGGTTTCTGATCGTATCAAAGTGATTATTGAAGTGAATGTGAAGGAGAGGAAGAGCCAGTAGAGAACAGGAGAAACGTAAAATGAAATGAAGATACAGCACTAGCAGAGGAGAATGCCTTGCTAAATTCTCTCTCTCTCTCTCAGGTTTCAAAGACAGTTTTATACAGTGGCATAAATGTGGCCACCTTATCTGTCTTGAAAGGTGTCTTTTTGCCAACCATCACCAACACAGACACAATAATTTAATAGAGGTTGACAACATAAAAGGCACACTTTTAGTTAGATACCAGATGGTCCTAGAGATTGTAAAAGATGCATTAGAAGATAAATTCAAAGTTAATCTTTAAAAAAAATAGATTCTCTCAGTTCAACAACTGTTTCAGAAAGCTCTATTGAGTGCCTTATAATGAGAAGAAATATGGGCTCAAGATATCTTTCTAATTAACAAATCAATATGTTTTAAGAAAACAACACCCATGACTTACAGAGGTAACAAACTCAATACAAGACAGTGCCTTAAAGTCCACGTTAAGTATTTCTATTTTAAAATTGCATATAAATCGTTATGATTTGTCAATGTATTCTTATTAAACGCTCATTTGTGAAAATTGTACACTGCCATCGTTTCTGTGCTTACAACCCTTGAAGGAAAATGTTTTGTGTTTCCTGGAAGAGATCACATGTATATGAATTACTTGAGAAATAAATCAAGTGGAACGTGTACTTCGGAAACCTCAGTGTTTGTTAATGCAATCCAATTGCCAGGTTATAAAATAAAAAGCTAAGTAGACATAGAACATAAAATCAAGACTTGCTCTTTGTGCTTCTAGAGAAGAAGGTAGAGAAACATGCATAATAAATAGGGCAGAAAAATAAGAGCAGTATATTTTAATCATGTCTTCTAGTTTCAGGTTCTTGCATTGTGTGGATTAGCCATTTCAAGGGCTAGTAAAGTGAACCTTTTGAAATATGTCATTTCGAGGAAATGCATTCTGAAACTACAAAGACAAAATAAAGAGCTGCTATTATAAAAATCGCCAGTAAATTAAAGGGATAGTCACAAACGAATTTTCAACAGTAAGTCACTGTGATACAAATAAAAGATATTTTGTTTGCCATATCTACATTGCCTTCTTTAAGACATTACACCCCTGAAAGAAGTATACATTTTTTTGTGGCAGATTGAAGCAATCATATATTATGTGCTCTAAAAAGAACACAAAATGCAAAAATATTACAGAATAAGAATGCTTGATTACTATTCTGTGAGATAAGAGAAATAACTCACTACCACTGGAGATCATCACTTTACCAGATCATTATAGTAAGGTCTGATAATTGAAGAAAAAAAATAAGTGTCCATGGAATTATTAGCCTCTTTTTAGAGTAACATAAAATGTATTTTCACTTATTAGAAGAGAACTTCTCCTTTCTGCCTTTGCTTTCTCCTTCTCCTTTGTATATTTACTTCTTTCCTTGATTCTACCTTCCTCTTCTTTACTTTTCATTGCAGGAAATGTCAGACAATAATTGTCACATAAGAGATCATTCAAAATCTACCTCTAATTCCTCTGAAATAATTGATTCAGGCTAGAATTATCCTAAGAACTAGAATTTGAAGAGATGACATCTTCCTAATTGCAAGGTGTCAGCATATCATATAATCACCCCCTCTACTTTCTAATTTTAAAAGAGAAAATTTTACCTTTATAATGGAAAAATCAGGAAGTTGTTGTCTAATTGGATGATTAAAGAGCACATCATATATAAGGGAGACATTAGAAAATCTGACTTTCTAGACAATACAATATAATACAACAGGATAAGCGGTATCATTTTATTTTCTAATATTTTGTTTTTAATTCACCTTGAATAGAGAAAGAGAACGTGAGAGTTAAGGGGGGCATAGAAAGGGGAAGAGAAGGAGATACACCTGCAGCACTACTCAGCCCTGTGTGAAGTTCTTTCCCTGCAGGGTGGGGACTGGGGCTTGAACCCACATCCTTGCATGTTGTTGTTAATCTGGCACTCTCCCAGCTGCGCCTCCACCCAGCCGCTACTTTGTTTTTAATTATGCTAGTCACAGGTAGCAGTCAACATCTGTAAGAAACCTAAAAGCAGTGACAATTACAATCAGATACAGCTTTGCTCTCCTGAAAAGTAACCATGCAGAGCGTGTTTGCTTTGCCCTATGCAAGATTCCCCCACATCGGGGGAAATTTCCAAGCTGCGGTGTCTTCCCTTTCTTTGTCTGCCTCTCCCTTTCTAACTGAAAAAGACCGCTAGATGATTGAAGTCCTGAGGATAACAATAAAAATAGGATAGTGATGTGGAAAAGGGGAGGGGTAGATGGTAGGCACTCTGTCAAGTACATTCCCTACATTGTGTGGGGAATCACCAAGGCCCCAGCACCCACCTGCTGAGGGCTCTAAAGCAGGACTTGAGTTGCCCCTCTTTCCATACTCCCTCTAGTTTCCCTGCCCTCTCAATTTCTCTCGATTTTTTTTTTTTTTTGGAAAACAAAGAGGAAAAACATCTGTCAGGAGGAGTGCATCTGTGTGTAGTCACCCCAGCAATAACCCTGGGGGCAATTCAAATAGTGTCATTTCTTCCACTTACAGCAGTGTCCAGTATGGAGGGAAAGCCAAAGAATATGACATGGCTTACAGGTTTACAATTTATTGGAAGAACCACCCTTCAAACTACGAATGACACATCGAATTATCTAGTTACTGTCCGAAGGATGACAGAGTATTAACAGCAGGCTGTGAGGATGTGTCTTTATTACTAGAGTAGGGTGTGTTGCTTGGTAGAATCGGCATTTGAACTGCTAGAAGAGGAAAAGTAGGCTTCAACTCATGTGTGTGTGAGAGAGAGAATGAGAAGAAAGAGGAAGAAGGTGTACAAAAGCAAAAACTACTGCATTTATAAAGACTTCAAATTACAAAGAAAATGGAAAAGTTGAACCAAGAAATGGAAACTCAATTGGATTTGCATATGAAAAATAGACCGTCACGTGGTCCTGGAGGACGGTGGATCAAGCACTGGGTTCTCAACAGTGAAGCCCGACTTCAGTCCCCGAAGCACATGCACCAGTCTGGTTCTTCCTCTCTCCTCCTCTCTCATGAATAAATAAATAAATAAATTCTTAAAAAAGAAGTTCAGGGGTTGGGGGGAGACCAGAGGACCACGTGGCGCCTGCTTGACTGCAGACATTATCATTTCCGCTTGAGAACTTAGAAGATAAAAGCTACATAAATTTGACTTTGAAATTTCAGTATGTGTGAATAAATGATTGGATATATATTATTTATTACATAAAAAATAAAATTTCCATAGCATATATTTAATAAATATTTACTATATACCAAATTTAATTTATTCACACTGTATACAGATTATGACAACACTATAAAATAAATGAATACTATGAAGCTTATGACAAGTTGTTTGTAGTCCCGTACCTGTGGTCCAATAATTACATGGAAGAAGTTATATCCACACATTTTATTTAAATATTTGCCTGAGTTTTTCTATGTGGAACTAAAAGATATGTTTCTTCAGAATAAAAATAAAAATAAAACATATTTTAATCTTCTTGGAAATAGGATTTAATTGCTGATCAGCTCTCAACTCATCCACACCTGTCAATATTCCGAACTCTTTGGGATCTACTTAAAATGTATTCCCACATATTCAGAGTTAAACAAAACTATTGTGATGTGCATCATTCCTGTATACTTCATTACAGACATTGTCATGATTATCCTTTCTCCCGAAACCCCGTTGCTTAGAGGAGAAACAATGACTTTAACTTTATACAGCTACAGATTAGAGACCAACAATAACCTTTGCCACATTCTAGGCACTGCCTTATAATTTGCAAATAGAGGTCATGAATCACCAGTCGGACAGGCTTCCCCTGGCGTGACAGGCTGTGCAGTGTCCACGTCCACGATGCAGACTTTATGCATACAGATTCCTAGCCCAATTGATCTTCCTTTGTTGCTATTGCTCATGTCAGTCAGTTGATTCTGAGACTTGAAAAAGAAAACGGGTTATTCCAGCTTTATAGTGCTGTATCCTAATCACACATATTTATTTATATATCAAATTTAAGCCTGGGTGTAATTGATACTTTTATGCAAGTTAAAAGGCAGAGAGTGGGCAGGATATATATATCCTTGAATTTTCCTGGAGCGTTACCACCTACTGTTTTTGTTATAATTAACTCTGTTTTTCTGTGTTCCAATTCTTTCCTCATTGGCAAGTTTGCTTTCCCAATAGGCCTTCAGAACCTATCAACAGAGCCATTGTTGAATCTTCCTTCATGTGAATGTTGGCTCTTGGTATATAGTCAGAGTCCTTCTACTTAATTTAGTATTTAATATTTAAGTCCTTTTAGTTTAATTTAATATTGATTCTCCATTCCTTCTTTGTGTTTTCTTTTTCCTTTTCAAAATCTTTGATAATTTTCCATTCATGCTGATCATTGTGCTGACAGATTGATTTTGTTATGGTATGATTTCAGGACATGTTGAAGTCCTATTAATTCTGCTCAGGACTAAAATTTTCCTGGTTTTTATTTATAGTCTTCCTTTCCTTCTTCCTTCCTCCTCTCCTTCCTTTCTTTTTATCTCTCTCTTTTTTTTTTTTTTCCTGTGTGTGACAGAAAGACAGACTAGAACACCGATAAGCTCTGGTGTATTGTGGTGATGGGGACTGAACCTGGGACCACAGAGCCTCAGGCTCAAACTTTTGCATAACCATTAAGCTGTCTCCAGAGTCCTAATTACTGTGGCTTCAAGTCTACTCTGTTCATGAGCTCTGAGCATTAGCTGGGGAGAGAGAAATGAAAGCTCTACTACAAGTTACAGAGTAACACTTTTTATTGTTATTGTTGTTGTTGTTTGATAGGTTTATTAATTGGTATGGAATCAGCACTATCTCAATTGCTGCTAGTTCGGGGTTAATTTCCAGAGTTCTGCAAATGTTGACTTTGAAAAAAATTGTCAACATTTTTGTTGTTTCCCTGGAAGAGGGTTTTCATGTATTTTTTTAAATATGCAGATATTTTATTTGAAAGCACAAAGAGAACTTGAAAGGTGAGGGGGGTGTATAGCGAGGGAGGGGAAGGGAGACACATGCAGTCACATTCCACAGCTCTTGAAACCCATGGGGACCAGGTCTCTGTGGCTGGTTAAGACTCACACTCAACACTGAGCGGCCACCTGGCGCCCTCTCAGGAAAATCTTTGTTCTCTGAAGCTGGAACCACTCGCAGCTCAGCACACTGAGTGAATCACTTTGCTGTCTCCCCAGTCTTTCTGTTTTTGTTATGTTTAATTTTGGACTCTTAGTTTGCTTCACAGAAATGACAATCTGAAATGAAAGCCAAACACATGACCTTCCTTGTCTGTAAATACGCATGACTCTCTGAAGGTTTTATAGATATGGTCTTTCCTTCAGTTCAACCTTCCCTCAAATGACAAAAATACTGATGAATTGGATATTCTGTTTAAAGTCTGAGTCTATTATTGAAATGAAATTTATTTAATTATATTGAAAAATGTAAATATGTAAAAGGAAATATTCATTTATTTTTTGAGAGAAAAGAAAAATATGGAACCAATAGCATATTGAAGTTTTTGAAAGATGTTTTAATAAGCTGAAGATAGAAGAAAAAGACAGTGATAACTGTGCTGAGAGAGGGGATGCGGGGCAGGGATTAGGCATTCTGCAGGCCGGTGGTGGTCGTTTATTCTGCAAACTATGAGTTCAAGCAAAATGAAACAAAAGAGCTCACCTGATTTTTGAATTTTAGGAAGCATGTAATTAGGTAAAACTGTAACTGGACAAGTGATTTTCAGAGAAGGGTCATGCATTATACACTAACCATAGCTGAAGCCACATGTGGAAAAAATAATACATCCCAATTCTGACATTTTAATACCATAACAGACACTATGAGGGAAGTAAGGAAATCAATGTCCCTATTTAAATATAAGGATAGGAAACTGTGCACTACTCTGATGGATGCATTTTTTCCACATTTCTAGAGTTGTACAGATCAAGCAAATGACAACAATAGCATGCAGTGCCCAGTCAAATTAGCAGTCCATAAAATATCTGGAAAGAAAAAGGTGGCAATACCACAAAAGTCCCTACAAAGTCGTTGAACATGTTTCATCTTTTATGCAAGAGAAAAGCCTAAAGACATTAATCACAGTAATAAACAGTGCTCCTTCTTTTTAATTCCCATGCTTCCTGGGCGGAAACCAGCTTGGGCGGGTGATAGGAATTTCTCTGTAAGAGGAGAAATTCGTGACAGAAGCAGCCTCTCAAGGAGTTTGTAACACACGGATAGGAGAGAAATTGGTCTATAGTTGGCGGCCAGTGTTGGGTCTTTCTTTGGTTTCAAAACTGCTATTATCTTCAGACGACGCCAAACTTTGGGCATAGACTCAGATTCCAAGATGTGGGACAGGAATGAAGCGAGCCACTTCTTTGCCGCGGGGCCCAAGTTAAGAATGAGTTCTGGGGTGATGTTATCATAGCCAGCAGTTGTTCCCGGTTTAACCCTCTTCAAAGTGTCTTCCAGTTCAGACAGTGTAAAGGGAGAGAGTTTTGGAGATGGACAAGATAACCGGAAGTGGGATGACCACTCATGGGAAATTTCTCTTTTCCAGACTGGGTCGATCTTAGCACGTCCAACTTGAGTTAGGTGACTGGCCACTGAGTTTGGAGATACGGGAGGATGGGAGATGGGAGAGGGTTGGCTACCGGCACCCAGGAAGATCTACCTGTGAACAAGTCCTGGCCCTCTCAACTTACATTGAAAATGGATTCCAGAAGAATTTAAAGATGGGTACTGTCTTTTTTGATCTCACAGCAGCCTATGACACGGTCCGGCACCATGGTCTCCTAGTCAAGATCTCAAGATGCCTGCCTCCATGGGTGGCCAACACTATATCGTTTCTTCTCCAAAACAGAAGATTCCGGGTGCATCTGGGTGACAAGTCTAGCAGATGGAGACTTGTCTCAAGTGGCCTTCCCCAGGGCTCTGTTCTGGCTCCTACGCTATTTAATATTTACATCAATGACCTTCCAGAAACTTCTTCAAGGAAGGTCATCTATGCTGATGACATCTGCTGTGCAACTCAGGCATCCAAGTTCGACATCCTCGAGGAAACACTCAAAAAGACATGTCTCTGATATCTGATGACTGTAAAAAATGGCGACTAATCCCTAGCACTGCAAAAACGGTATCATCTGTTTTCCATCTACACCATGCCTCGGCCTAGCGTGAGCTTAATGTGCAGCTTGGCGATACGAGAATCCCGCATGAAGCCCAGCCAGTCTATCTTGGCATTACTCTCGATCGCACTCTGTCATTTCACGAACATCTCATAAAAACTGCAGCAAAGGTGGGCGCAAGGAATCACATCATTGCAAGACTGGCCAGCTCCTCATGGGGCGCGAGCGCTGCCACACTGCGATCATCCTCTCTGGCATTATGCTATTCCACTGCAGAATACTGTGCCCCAGGATGGTTCCGTAGCCCCCATGTCCACTTGGTCGATTCCAAATTATATTCCTCCATGAGGATCATTTCTGGAACCATCCGTTCCACCCCGGTTCCATGGCTGCCAGTTCTTAGCAACATCGCCCCGCCAGATATTCATCGGGATGCGGCATCATCTAAGTTCATTTCCCACGTCTACGCTCCACCGGACCTGCCAATCTACGCGGATATCTTCGCCCACCCTGTCCAATGCTTGACGTCTCGTCACCCAATCTGGTCCCCTACGCCTACACTGAACTTCTCTGTCCCAGACTCTTGGAAACAGAGCTGGCAGTCAGCTGAGGTCAAGAACAAACACCTCATCACAGACCCCTGCGAGCGTCCACCCGGCTTTGACCTAGCATGTTATGATCGGGCCCTCCTCAATCGCTATGGAACAGGCCATGGCCGGTGCGCCGCTATGTCCCATCGCTGGGGAGCCAGAGACGACCCGAACTGCCCCTGCGGCTCCAGACAGACTATGACCCACATAGTCAACGACGGCCACCTCTCCAGATTCAAAGGAGGTCTCGAAACTTGACATCAGGCTCAACCTGACCCTGTTGACTGGCTACGGAAGAAGGGCAAACGCTAGAAGAAGAATTCCCATGCTGACTGTTTCTGAGTTAGATAATTGAAATTAGGGGTATTTCCCAATGCTTTGTTAAATTATGTACTTGCATTTTAATTAAATTGTTTATTGTTGATTCTAATGAGTACAAAAAGAAGTAAGGAGAGAAGGAAGGGGAAGATGAAGAAAGCCATCTGTAACCTGGCCCCGCCCCGGAAACTTCAGCCCCTGGAATTAAAGATGACAGGTTTGAAGGCAACTCCCTGTGCGCAGCCCCAGTGTACTTAACTGCTTATGCCACTGCCTGGCTCCTCAATACATTTTTTATTCAAATTAATTTTAAAATAATATTTCAGGGGGGTCGGGTTAAGAGCACATAGTACAAACCGTAAGGACCTGTGCAAGGGTCCCAGTTTGAGCCCCTATCTCCTCACCTGCAGGGGGATCACTCCATGAGTGGTGAAGCAGGTCAGCAGATGTCTTTCTCTCTCCCTCTCTCTGTCTCCTGCTCTTCTCTCAATTTCTCTCTGTCCTATCAAAAAAAAAAAAAAAAAAACGGAGCAGTCTATTCATAGTGTGGGCACAAACCCCAGTGATAAGTCTGGAGGCTAATAATAATAATAATAATTCATACTTTAAATATATCCACAAGCCACATATTAACATGAGAAAATAATTTAAATTTTACTGAGTTTTTTTTAAAGATTGATATGAATATATGGAAAGATAACTACAGAGTTATACATGCTTAATGTCTGAAGATTCGTTTGTTTGTTTATTTAGGTATATATTGCCAACAGGGTCATCACCGAGGCCTGGTGGCCGTTTTTTCCCCATTTTATTGGATAGGACAAAGAGAAGTTGAGAGAAAGGGAGATAAAAAGAGGGAGATAGAAAGATAAACACATGCAGACCTGCTTCACCACTCATGAAGCATCCCCCTGTAGATGAGAGCAGTGGGGACATGAACCCTGGTCCTTGTGCTCAGTACTATATAGCTTAACCAGGTACCTGGCCCCATTGTCATGTGGCACAGATTGCAGTTTAGTATAAAAGGCACATTTTTAAAAAAATGCTATGGGCACACTCTCAGAAAAATCGTTCATGCTTCAAGATCCATACACATAATTTAGAAATCTAGAAAAAAATGATTTTAAACAACGACTAAAAATTTGCTAATACACAGTCGGACGATGCTTCTCACCGACATGAACGACAGACTTGAGATGGCTCAACGGAAAGAAAGCGCTGCATGCCCATCTCGCCCATTCGATTTAAATATGCTCTTGTTTGATGCCAATAAGTTTAGGTTGAATTAAATTCAATATATAGAGAGGGGATGAGAGATAAAAGAATGTACTTCGATATACATTTGATTATTTAATTTAAAAGCTTTATTAAATAGTAAATGTGGAAATGCAGGAAAA